>NW_017307680.1:43753-48776 GCF_000935625.1 Nanorana parkeri | reverse complement strand
GGTGTGGGGTTTTTTTTTTTTTTTTTTTTTTTTTTTTTTTTCATGTCATGACATCTCTGCCCACTTTGTGCAGTCTTCGGGAGGCCAATTTTTCCCAACTGTTTGGGTCCGGAGGGAGCAATCCAGGCACCTAGGGGCAAATGCAGATACTGCATTGCAGGTTTAGGATGTCGAAGGGAGTCTCCTTTTTATACCCTGGGCCGTCTGCATGCTGAACAAGCTAATTTCCTGATGCAGGAATCCTCTGGCAGTAGCAGTGAATGCTCTGACTCGATGGGATCTGCACTCCCGTGTGTAGGCTTTTATACCTTGTTTTGCAGACTTAAATGAAAGGCCTTTCTGGCAATCTATCTTGTTGTAATTTAAGCCACGTAAATGTTTTTCGCTGTCCTGACCTTTGCGCCATGGATTTTGGTTGGGTGTTCAAAGTGACCACAGCTCACTAAACTACACGAACATGCACTCTGGAAAGTAGACATTCACCTTGGTAAATGAACAGCCTCTATTAAATAAACCCCAGTATTTTAATGCCATTTTTTTATATATTGTCATTGTTTAGAACAGTGATGGTCTGAATTAACCAAATTATCAATGTCGTACTGTAAAGCACCCACCTTCATGGAGTGTACTTTCAGGGTTCGTTCACACCAGCCCATGCGCTAAAACAAAACTTTCTTGTAAGTCGTCAGTCGATAAGGGAGCTAATGGGGAACTTACGTCCACCCATAACTGAAATACTGTATTAATTTTTTTCTGTAATAAGATTGTATATGTTTGTGGTGCATGTGTTACTGATGATTTGTGACTCACTGTAGATATATTTGTAAATGTTTTATTTTCTACAGGTAACATGTCACATCCTCGACCTTGGTTAGGTCTCGACCACTTCAATAAAGCCCCAAAGAGAAGCCGCTACACATACCTTGAAAAAGCAATTAAGATCCATAACTGACGCGCTGTAACAGAGTTTATCCAAGACAAGGGACAAAATAAGTGTGTGTGTGTGTGCACATTTCTAACAATGCTAGAACTTTGGTACACGTGCACTATATCAGAAGCCTACAGCAAGAGAATTTGCTGCTGATGTTAATTTTATTTTGTTGAGGCTGTTCTGTTTGGCTTCTCTGTATCTATTGACTGCCCTTTTTGAGTAAAATGAAGGTGTTTTTTATAAAGCTTGAATGCCAATGAGATATTTTATGGTAATTGTAAAGCCAGAGTAAAGTAGGATGTGGGAATAAATTGGTAGATCAAAGAAATTGGCACAATTTGTTCATAGAAGATATTGTATGAGGCATAAGATTGCTGGCTGCCCGCCAACCCTGTTGTTCCTATTCCACCATCCTTGCAGCTAGTAACTCTTATGTTTACACTCACAACAAATTTCCTCCCTTTAAAATGATATCCTTGTGCATTTGTAAATGCAGAAACCCTCACTTTAATAAATAGCAATCTCTAATTCATTGTGTACATTGTTGGCACTTTTTTGGGGAATAGTCAATTACCACCACACAATATCTTCAATTTTGGCTTTCTATTTTATCAAACAAGCAGATTTGCAGATCTGTTAGTAGAGGTACATAAATACGCAAGATGTACAGCACTGCTTGTTTGACGTTTAGAAAGACACATGAAAGCTGGCAAAATCTATGTATACCCGCGTGTGTGTATATATAGTTGTTGATGCAGATTAAAAAAAAACACCATTGTCATTAATCGCCTTTGAGCACAGAGGGCATGCTCACTAGTGTTTAGTAGGATAACTTTGTACAAATTCTACAGACCTAAAGTTAAAAGTGTATATTTAATGAACATGTACAAATTAACACATGGAGGTTCATATTGTTGGTTCTGTCTTAGTCTTTCACTGATGTTGATATTCTTGTGTGTAGTTTATTTCTTTCCTTTTTAATTTTTTTTTTTTGTTTCATTTATTTCTTTTTGGTTTCTTTTTCTCATTTTCAAAGCCTAAGGACAGAAATGTGTCTAGTTTGAGTGCGGTAAATAGGTTACAGCCATTCAAATTCATTTTACATTCTTTCCTGACTTTTTTATTTTTTCTCTTGTTAGCAGCAGTGTACAACTCTACCTGTATATTGCCTTTTTGCTGGAAAATGTTGTCTGTTCAATAAAGTTTTCTATAAAAAATACATATTCCTGTGAATGATATGCAATCTTAAAATTGATGTATAATTAGCCCCAAAACATTTTTTTGCTGCCACCAAGTTTTCTGTTTTTAGTAATTTCATCTAGTTTCTGCAGCCAATTCATTTATTTTTGTCCATTTTGACACTCTTGGGATGTAGGACCATACATGCTTGCTAGCATAAGCCTTATACTGCCGGCCTTCAAAAGATCTTTGTAAACTGCATTGAATGGTAGAAATGGTTTTCATGGACATGATGGCTAAATTGGAAGTACTATAGATTCTAAATCAGTCAGCAAAGGGTCTTGGAGGAATTGGCTTCTGCATTCACCATGAAAAACTATTTATAGTGCATGCTTTTAACCACTGCAGTTGGAGCGTTAACAAATGAAATGCTTAGAAGCTCCTGGCACCAGTAATTGGCTTATGGGAAAGGAGGCATGACTAGAATGGATTTGAAGCCTCCTTTTGCTCTCCGTTTTCGACCAGAAGTCAAATTGTAAAACCCAATTAGGAGGTTAGCAACATAATTTGAATTCCGTGTTTTGTGTATTTTATTTCTTCTTTGCTTTGATTCCTCTAACACCAGCTGACACTGCCTTCTACAGTAAAGAGGGGCAAGCCTCTTTACTGTAGAGTAGCATTTGATGGTGTGCTACATAAGGCAAACCAAACATTCTTCTAAAGTGTAAACCTTAACAATGAACTTCTCTGAGCTGCTTTGTTTTGTTGTGTTTAAAAATACCATGAATAGTGTTTTGTTATATTTGTTCCATAAGCGCAAAATACCTGTTGATGTCAGAAATTTGGAGCTGTCCTGTGCAAGCTACCTGTTATCTTAAGGAGCCTATTAAGCACGCCTCCCTCCCCATCCCCCATTCTTAGCATGTGACTAATGACCAATTAGCCTTTATGTTGTGGAGAATAGGATAGGAGGATTGAGTAGTTTAGCAAAAGACCACTGGGCAGGGCTGATGCCACTTAGTCCACAAAAATGTGTGTTGTCACAACCCACAAGAGGAATCAGGACTAGAGTGCATTTCTGGCACATCAAGTAGTAGCCTGTATTTACAAGGGTCTGTAAAGGATTAAATGTGGGGACGTGTGCTTGTTTTGCAGAGATGTATTGCATTTAAAAAAAGAAAAATGTTTTCAATGTTGCCCTGACATACATTTAACCGCTTACCGTCCACCCACTGTAAATACACGGGCGGACAGCGGCTGCTTCCCAGGGGGTGGACGTGCTTGTAAGTATTTTTTTTTTCTCTGCTTGCACGTGCCGCCGAGCAGAAGCCCCCTGCTGGGCATGTAAAAAGCCGGTACCGGCTGTTGCATACAAGCGTTCACCCGTGTTCTACAGCCGGCCGATCGCTTGTAATATGTCATACAGTATGCACCCCCCCTCTGCTGCTGCGCCCCCTCCACCACCGCTGCTGGCCATCTATACTGAGGAGGAGAGATCAGCATTCCCCCACTGCTGATCTCTCCTGCTCCTCTTTCTAAAGGAAGAAGCGATGTGTATTGCATCACTTTTGCCCTAAGCTGTCATTTCTCTGGCTGCTATAGCCAGAGAATAAGCTGGTTAAGCAGATCTCTGACCCATTCAGCTGCACGAGCACAGCCGATCACGATCTACCAGTGTTTGCTTAGCGATCGACTGGTAGATTGCGATCGACCTAATGGGCACCCCTGGCTTACACAACACGTTACATATCGCCGCGAACGTCGTAGTGTGAGCAATAATTCCAGGGCCATCAATCACTGATAACACTAAACTAGTAGTAAACGCTTTTAAAGCATCGCATATGGCCAATTTTAGGTATGGTGTTTTTTTTGTGGGCGCACGCAATTTTAAAGCTTGACATGTTTGGTATCTATTTACCTGACATGACCCTATGTATCAACAAATTGGATAATGTTTTATAACCATAACGTAGGGGAAAACAGGGTGGTTTTTTTTTCAAACATTTTGGTACTTTATTCATGATATAGTAAAACAAAAACAAAAAAACAGTGGTGATTTAAATACCACCAAACGAAAGCTCTATCTGTCCCCAAAAATGATCTATAATTAATTTCAGTACAGCGTTGCATGACAGAATAAAAGTCAAAGTCCCGCAGCGCTGAATACTGAAAATGGCCTGGGTAGGAAGGGGGGTTTAACACACCGGTCATTAAGTGGTTAAAATTCTATCTTTGAAATACATCTTTTGTAGTACACTTGGTAAGAGAACTACGGAGGTTTCTAATATTATCTACTTCTGAAAGTGCTTGTTGTCTTGCTACCTCTGGCAACAGTACTGATGTTTCCATTGATGCAAAGCAGGAAAATAGTCATGTGTCAGTACACGCATGCATTTTAGGATTTCTGGCTCTAGACCATTCAATTAGTTTGACAGCACGGTATCGAGCACTTTGTCATCAGCAATAACAGCCCCATGGACCTTCAGTACAAATTTTCATTTAAACGATAACTTTCCCTTAAGTTACGTTACATGAATTACACAAAATCTATTAACTATGGATCTAAAATTGCCAGTACTTGCACAGAAACATGTTCTATGCATTCATGTAACTTTGCATCTTGTTGCTTTGCTTTAGGTAATTGTTGGCATAAGACATGACTCAAAATAACACTTTATTGTTGATTTAGGCCTCCGGTGATACTTTTAACCCCTTCGTGACTGACGACGTACAGTGTACGTCGCCAGCATCGTGGCTGTTTAAACAGACTCCCGGCGACTTTTGCCGCCGGGAGTCTGTTTAAACTTGTAGAGCCGACTGTCGGCTTTACAACAGAAGCGATCCTGGCGACCTACCTGTCGCCATATCGCTTCTGCCTCCCGAAGAAGGGGCCACCCCACCCCCCCCCCCCGG
>NW_017307680.1:16609-43028 GCF_000935625.1 Nanorana parkeri | reverse complement strand
ATTTTGGGGTATCTCTAAATTGATGACCTGTGGGGGCTTTTAAAGCGTCTTTTATTGACTTTTTGGGGTACTGCAGTTTTTCGCCGTTTCACGGTCGCACGCAATCTGTAAACTGGGCATGTTGGGTATCGTTTTACTCGTTGTAACCTCATCTTTTATATTTCATTAAAAAAAATGGGTAATTTGTTGTGTTTTGGGGCATTTAATTAAATTTGTCACTAAATTTTGGGGTTTAATAAGGAGTTGCGCTAATATTGCGCAACATAAAAATTTTCAACTACCACCATTTTATTCTATAGGGTCTTGGCATTCAGAAAATATATAATGTTGGGGGGTTTTACGTCATTTTCAGGCCTAAAATGTGGAATATAACATGGGTGCAAAAAATGAAAAAAGGGCCTCAGTCATGAAGGGGTTAAAGGAAGCTCCAGGCCATATTTTGGAGGGAGGGAGCAAAGTATATAAATGGGACAGTATCCTCAGAAGTTGCTTAGACACTGCTGGTACCAATATTGAACCATTTGGCATCTGGGGGCATTCACTGAGCATCAGAAATGCTTACAGAGTGTGCTTTATAACTTGTAATAAAACGAATATTACCTGTTGTACAACAATTTACTGGTTATAAATTGGCTGTGTGTTTGGGAAATATCATTTCATTTTTAATAGATTTTTCAATGATAATCTTATGAAACTTTTGCATGTTTATCAGTGAATGCTATTAAATCCTGTTTTACCTAATTGTTGCTTTTCAAATTTTGTTTTGAGTACACCTTTTTTTGTTATACTGTACATTTGATATTGCAAAAGATTATCTACTTTAGTCATTTAGCTTGCAGTGCCCCTATTAATGCTGCTGGAGTCATGCTGCTAGAACCTCTCCCCTCCCCAGAGTCCTTTTTGACTTCAGTTGTGGCTTCATCCTCTTGTCTTTTCAGCTGAGGTTTTGACCACAGTCATGCAGAACTTTGGCACAATTTACTCAGTTTTTTTGCTGTCTTCGATAGCAGAGGCCACAAGCAACCCTCTTCATTAGATTCTGTATCCGATTTACTGGCAGCATTAGTGGCTTCTGTGGAGTCCATTAGCTGTGGAAACGAATTCTGAATTGCTCAAATCCTTGAGTGATGAGGTTATTCCTGAGGAGTCAGTCTACTGCTACGACTTCCATGTTAAATGATAGCATTTTGACTCAATGAAGTGTGCATAACACACTCGATGGAGATTGGATGTACCCTGATAAGATGTTTACTCCCCCTAAGCCCTTGCTGGCTTTGGATCAGTTTAGTGAGGGTTTTGTTCAGAAGTGGACCATTCCCACTGTGTATCCTGGTCCTAATAGGTCGACTACCATTCCAGTGGAGGATGCACCTGCTTTTAAGGACCCAACCTATAAGTGGATGGATGCCCGTTTCAGAACCCTTTTTCAGTTTACTGGAAACCTCACATCCTATTTCTTGCATGTGCCGCCTGTCAATTTGCCTAGAGTGCTGAACTGCTGAGCTGTCTTGCAGTAAGCATTTGATTTGCATGGCCATCAAGGATACTACTGGCGAGAGAGCCTTCCGCAGTGCAAGAAGCCTAAGGATTACACTGCAAAGTCATCTCCCTCTGGCGGTAACTAAGTGTCCCTTTTGTTTCTCCAGTCCTTCAACTTCAGAGTCTAGACCCTTCAAGCTTGGGTCCCTATCCACCCGCAAAGTCTGGCCTTCTAAGTCTGACAAATCCTTAGACAAGCTTTCCTCCACGTGAATATGCACCTCCACTTTTCTGAGTGGGCGGATGTCTGTTGGCCTTCTAATGCAGACGTTTGGACAGCTTGCATTACAGATGCCTAGGTGCAGAAGGTGGTGTCCCAGGACTACAAGTTTGAGTTTCGTTCTTGCCCCTCGTTTTCTTCTTTACACCAATCCTTTTGTCTTTGCACAGACTAGCAGATCTCCATCAGGCCCTCTTGGATTTTCTGGATCAAAGTTTTATTGCCCCGTCCCTGCACCAAAACCGTTTTAGGGATTGTACTCCAACCTTTTCACTGATCCAAAACCCAAAAGGGGCATTCACCCCCACCCCATCTCGGACCTTAATGGCACTTAATGTTTAAATTTGGGCCCAAAAGTTCCAGGTGGAATCTACCAGATCTGTCATTGCCTTCTTTCACCAGTTAGACTTTCTGGCTTGAGAACATCGAAGAAGCTTACTTACATGTGTCCATCTTTCCAGCACAATAACACTTTCTGTACTTTTTGTTGGGATCACTGCACTACCAGTTTGGGGCCCTGGTTTGCATCCTCTTCACTGCACCTCGGGTGTTCACCAAGGTGCTACTTCCCAGTGTTAGTCCTGTTGCGTTGTCATCACATTCCCATTGTGGGTTACTTGGATGTATTTTATGTATCTTTATGTATGCAAGTGAATTTTAGGCCATTTTTTAAAATGTTACTACACAGTGGTTGGAGAGACTTTTATATAGATTGAACAATTAGTTATATTCACTAGAGGGTTCATTAGAATGTGTGGTGCTGCACTAATTAAGACAATAGAATTTCACTTTCAATGTTTTCTTATTAGATTTTAGTTTTATATGTTTACAAATTTTGTTTCATTAAATGACGTGCCACACAACATTCTGTCTGGAGCTAATAAACATCGGATTTATATCCCCCTTATCTCTTTGAGTGACCCCCCAATAACCTTGATAACAATTTAACCGTTTGCTTTGTTGACCATATGCCTAAAGGGCAAATAAGCTCTTTCGTTACATCCCATTACTAGTGGGTCACCTCATTAACTCCTTATGTCAGCACATGACATTTCCCCCTGGTGATTTTAAACACACTTCCCCCAAAGGGGGCAAAACACTAAACCTACAATAAATAAAAAGATACAGTAACATAATTTAAAACCTTTATAAAAGATTACAGACTCCTGAGTCCCGATCCATCAAAACCATGATTAGCCTGAGCAAAATCATGCTCAACATGGACTTGAGATTGCCTGGTGACTCAGCCAGTGTTCCCATACCGCTTCAAATTGAGCATATCTATCTTGCAGAATACTAGATAATTTCTCATGGATCGTTATGCAATTTATTTTAGACAATACCAAAGAAAATGGAACTGTTTCGGTTTTCCATGCCCGAGCAATTGAAGTCTTAACCGCTAGGAAGAAAAAGGATAAGAATTTACCCTGCGTTCTCGGGATACCTGGGATCGGTCTATTTAATAATAAGTAATGCGGGACTCTCGGACCATGGATCCCAAGGATCCGATAAAGCAGGGGGGAAAAAAGCTTATTCCATAAGGAACGCAATTTTGGGCAATGCCACCAAACAGGAAGCATAGAACCGTGTTGATTACAGCCTCTGAAGCACATGAAAATAGTCCCTGGGAACATAGATGCCAGCCTAGCTGGTACCAACTAGAGAAAACTTTTATAGTTGGCTTCAAGTAAAGATACATTAAGCAAGCCCAAAGTTAAACGAGTGGTACATTGTTGCCACTCGTCCACAGAGAGTAATGTGCCTAATTCAGTTTCCCATGCGGCCATATATGCTAATTTAGTGAGGGAAATCCCCCCCCCCCCCCTTTGGCCGTTCCCACCCAGGTGCCATCGTTCATAAGGTGTTAGTAGAGGGAGTCCAACCTCAGGAAACTCTTAACGAATATTAAAAAAATGCTGTATTTGTCTAAATCTAAACTATTCCGATTGGGGCATCTGACGGGTGTTTTGACAGTAAGAAAGGGTAAGTGGTTTCCGAAGCTTAACAAAGTCTCCGATTCTGTATAAGCCTTTGTCAAGCCACCATTGAAAAGCTTTGGTCTGTAGACCCGGTGGGAATTTTACATTACTACCGAACAAGGGAGTATGAGGAGAAATCATCACCTCGTAACCGATCCCAAAGGGCCATAGTGTGACAAAGTAGGAGCCATAGTAATGGGTCTTTGTCTAGCTGTCATCCATATCAAGTGCTCAATAGAAGAGGGTAGGGGGGGGCGTGCCTTGGCCGTAGTGGCGGACTGTCGAGTCTAACAGGAGCCGCACGCATCTCGCCTGCACACGGAGTGTCCCGACTATCAGACCGCTCTGGCTGATAGACTACCTGTATACCGCCGGAGATGAATCGGAGAAAGACTGGCAAACGGGGCGCCGAAGGTGCGGGTGCCGAGTCCAATGCAGCGGTACCTTACAGCGGAGGGTGTGTCTCACACACGAGGTCTGGCTTCTCGCTCGAGCCTCTCTCCCAGGGTGTCTCTGGGTGAGAGGAACACAGATACATCGGCCCACTGTACGGGGATAGGAGATGAGGTGGAGCAGATGATGTCATCGTCCGTGGACGAGTTGATGAGAACTCTCCCAACAAAAGCCGAGTTAATGGAAATGTTTTCTAGGCTTGAACATTCACTGAAGGCAGACATCCTAGCTATCAAAGGTGAAATGACACATCTGCTACAACGGATAGAAGGAGAGGCTCGGTTGGACTCCCATGCGGAAGCCATTAGGACCCTGCAAACTCAGGTATGTAAGATGAGCCATACACAACGGTATACTTCTTATCGGGTTGAAGATCAGGAGAATGGGGACCGCAGAAACAACTTACGGATACGTGGCTTACCTGAGACTATAACTGACCTTGAATTAAATGAAACAACAAGGGGGATCTTTAATACCATACTGGACCAACCACCCACCGCTAACCTGATGATTGACTGCGTTCATCGCGCCTCCCGCCCTCGCGGCATGGCGTCTGAGATAACGCGGGACACTATTTGCCACTTACATTACTATGCGGACAAAGAGAACATTGTACGGAAGCTGCGTGAAAAACCCCTGACGGACTATAAGGTGGTATGCGTTCAGATATATCCAGACTTAGCTCGAGAAACGCTTGCAAGATGCAGAGCCCTACGCCCACTTTTAGACACTCTTAAACAAGCAGGCATTAACTATAGGTGGGGATTCCCGTCCTGTCTGATAGTTCGTAAGGAAGGAAAAACGGCAATTCTATGATTCCCAGAAGATTTGCAACAGTTCTGTGAAACCGTAGTAATTATACCACCCCAATTACCGGGATGGCAGGAGTCAACATGGATAAACGACCCGCTCCCAAATGCGGCATGGGTGCCTACAAACCTCCCTACCCAGCGCCCTAGTTAGGGCTACTTAATGAAATGCTACACTTGAGGAAACCTGCATTGTGGGGAAAGACCTGAATAGGAGGATAGGCAACAGCCTGGTTTAGGTAGGCAGGGGTTGGTAGTAGTAATATATTAGTGTTAATATGATAGATCTTTGGGGACGGGATGCCACGACTATGGGGGTGGCTGGCCGAGGGCGTCGGGCGCTCCGGCACATCGGGGATTGCGGGGGCGCCCGGCGGCCTTTGCCGATGTGAAGGTGTGCGGGCGAGATGTATGGTGGCCCCTAGCAGGGACTTTTCTTCTGTGTAATTAATACATGCGAGAACAGGACAAACGGGGGTCAAGGGGCGTGGTCACGCCCCCCAGAATAACAACAACGTGCGAAAAAAGCTCAGAGGAGCTCGCACTAGTCCAGTATTTGGACTTAGGGAATACATATATGGGCCGTAAGCTTGACCAGCTACGACATTCCTTTTTATGGTGTTTTAGATGTATCTTACTGTTTTGCTCTTTTTTCTTTTCTTTTCTTCCCCTCCCCTCCTACCCCTCTACTTCATCCCTGGGGGATGCCCGGTCCAGACGATAAAGGTAAAGGCTACACCTTTCTTTTGAATACCGATGGCCAATTACAATATAATAACCTATAACGTTAGGGGCCTCAATACTCCGGCTAAAAGGCATCAGTTGGGACTTGAACTGCGGCGACTTCGCTGTGATATTGCGATTTTGCAGGAAACGCACTTATCCCATCATACTCATGTACGTCTAAACTCAATACACTACCCGACGTGGTTTTATAGTACCTCTGACTCGAGTAGTTCTAGAGGGGTGGTGATCGGCATCCAAAAAAAGGTTCAGTTTAAACACGTGTCTACAATAGCAGATCCTGACGGGAGATACCTCTTTGTTAAAGGAACGATTGACAACCATTTGTTTACACTTGTTTCAATTTATGCGCCCAATAAAGCCCCAACTACATTCCTGTGTAAAACATTGCGCCTGCTGCAAAATTATCAGGAGGACATAGTGATTTACGCAGGAGATTTCAACATTCACATGGATCCTTCTTTGGACTCATCCGCAGGACGCTCTCACATAGCCTTTAAAAGACTTAAATCATTTAAAGCTTTGTTACATAAATTACAATTGATTGACATATGGAGAATCTACCATCCTCGAGATAGGGACTACACTGTATACTCAGCGATGCATAATACATACACACGGCTGGACTACTACATTCTGGTAGACCATTACCATCTAGGGATTATTCAGGATATAACCATCCTAACCGCTACTATTTCAGATCATGCCCCGGTGATGATGTCCTTGAGGCTCCTAGTGGACAAGTATTCACCGTTCACATGGAGGTTAAACGAATCTCTTATACGGGATGATAAAGTAGTGACGGCTCTTACAAAAGACCTCTCGTATTATTTTGCTGAAAATGCTGAGAGAGATGAGTCGCCGGGTATAGTATGGGAGGCCCATAAGGCCACAATTAGAGGGTCCTTAATTTCTCAGGGCTCCCGTAAAAAGAAAGAGCACACCCATAAAGTAATAAGCCTTACAGCAAAAGTAACTACCTTAGAGCAGCGCCATAAAAGGTCTTTGACTGCCTCGGCCCTTAGGGAATTAACTAATGCAAGGAGCGCTTTGAGAGACTAACTATCTTGTAAATATAAAAAATCCTTAAATTATCTTTCTCAACGCTCCTATGAACTAAGTAATAAACCGGGAAACTATTAGCTAGACTCCGGACAGAAAGACAAAGCAGGAACTTCGTGGCTAAGATAAAAACTAAACAAGACGTAATGGTGCATACAACAGCCTCTATTTCTAATGTATTTTAAGGAATACTACTCACTCCTACATAATGTGAGACCCGAGAGCAATACACAAATAAAAGAACAACACCTAACCCGTATTCGGACATACTTGGCCTCAATTCCTATACCCGCTATAGTTAAACCCCAGGCGGAAGTTTTGGAAGCTAATATAAGCCTAGAGGAGATTCAACAGGCCATGGCCAACGGGAAAAGCCCAGGGCCTGATGGCTTTACACTACACTACAATACTATAAGATTTTCCAACATAAATTACTTTCCCATCTAGGTAAATATTTTAACTCCCTCCTTAGCGGAGAGCCACCGGTACCGGCTACAGTACATGCGCACATATCTGTATTTCCTAAAGTAGGCAAAGATGTGACTATATGCGGCAGTTACAGGCCGATATCATTACTTAATACAGATATTAAAATATTCGCTAAAATCCTGGCAACTAGACTAAGTTGTCTGATGCCCCAAATAATATCACTAGACCAAACAGGTTTTATTAATGGCAGGGAGGCGAGAGACAGTACCCAGAGAGCAATTAGTATAATCCACCAAGCTTCCTTATCATTGAAACACACTCTGTTGGTGTCTACAGATGCAGAAAAAGCATTCGACAGAGTCGACTGGGACTATCTCAAGGCCACCCTTTTAGCTGTAGGACTGGGGCCTAGATTTTTGACCGGGATAATGGCCTTATATAATAACCCAACGGCCCAAATAACATTTAAACGGCTCTTTTTCAACTAAGTTCACTCTATATAACGGTACACGCCAAGGATGTCCATTATCCCCACTATTGTTTGCTCTATCTTTAGAGCCCTTTCTTATTTCTATAAGAAACAATAGCAATATCTCAGGCGTCATAGTAGGCACTATAGAACACAAACTAGCCGCTTATGCGGACGATATTTGATTTTTTATCCAACAACCTCAGATCTTGCTCCCGTCATTACTACTAGAATTTGAGTCTTTTAACCAAATATCGAATTTTAAAATTAATCTCTCAAAATCTGAAATACTAAACATAACTACTCCAGGCCACATTGTTACCGCTCTGAAAAAAGCGATGCCCTTTAGTTGGCAAAACCATAAAATGCGATATCAGGGTATAACCCTTACATCTAAAATCATGGAATTATTTACCGCGAACTATATGACCCTATTAAATAGTATTAATAAGGACCTTAACACATGGCTTAATCACCGCCCAAGAATATCTCTTACGGGACGGATAAATGCCATAAAGATGACAATACTCCCACGGATATTGTATATACTACAAACTATACCTATCACATTGCCAAAATTTTACTTACGAGCTCTCAAGTCGGTGGTAGGTAGATACATTTGGAGACGGTCTCCCGCTAGGATCTCTCATGGAGTCCTTATTAGGACCCGAGAACAGGGAGGTTTAGCATTGCCAGATTTTAATTGTTATTACCAGGCTGTTGCGCTCAATAGAATGCTGGATCTTCATTTTTGCACTAAGAATAAACGATGGGTGGAACTGGAAAACACTCTTGCCAATCAAAATATATCCACTATCTGTTGGATACCACAGGAACACTGGAACCTACATTCTTTCACCTCCCCTCTCACTCGCCAAACTCTGGCTGTATGGAACTCACAATATAATCGGCTGATAGGCCAATACAACTCACCGATAATGCCAGTAACTGATCACTTGTTTTTTCCACCTGGATTACATAACACTGGTTTCCTTAAATGAACAACGCACTCCACTTTAAAGCTTTTCCAAGTATGTGATGGAGACAGACCACTTTCACTAGAATCTCTTAGATTCTAGTGGAGACATAGGCCACGTGGAGACATAGGCAACTAGCACATTTTATTTCTTCACTCCCAAAACCTCTTCGCACCTTTTCGGAGCTCACCCCTCTGGAAAAATTGTTTTGCTCAACGGACCCCCCACGCCACGGGATATCCCAACTCTACACGGTCTTATTAAAACACCAAGTTAGCCCGTTCCCAGCATACTTAAATCAATGGGCACAGGATATGGAGATTACTTGGACGAACGCGCAGAAACAAAAACTGTTAAGCCTCAATGCCATTTCATCAATTAGCACCCTAGTGACTGATACCACATTCCGCTTTATGGCACGGTGGTATTATACACCTGACCGAATACATAAAATGTACCCATCCAAGACGGAGCAATGCTGGAGAAACTGTGGCAATAAAG
The DNA here is from genome assembly GCF_000935625.1 of Nanorana parkeri. Taxonomy (NCBI): domain Eukaryota; kingdom Metazoa; phylum Chordata; class Amphibia; order Anura; family Dicroglossidae; genus Nanorana; species Nanorana parkeri. Next base: position 33,846 of record NW_017307680.1, on the reverse strand, counting down.
GTACTTATATACATACGTGGTGGTCTTGCCCTCAAATACAACCTTTCTGGACCCAGGTAATAGACCAGATAGAGAGGATAACCACGGTTACATTACCTCTGAACCCAATGGCGTGTCTTTTTCACCTTACGGACCTTCCGACTACGGTATATAAACGATCATTGATACTCCCTCTACTGAACGCTGCGAAAACCTTAATCCCACTACATTGGAATCAAGCAAGTAGCCCAACTATAAGTGAATGGTATAAGAGGGTAGAATACTATAGAACGATGGAAGAACTGACGGCCATTCGGAGAGACAATCTTAAAAAAACTGAATCCACCTGGCTACCGTGGATGGTCTTTAAAGAATCACCCGGATATCTACAGGAAATGGGATAGAATAGTTTAGGTGAAGAAAATCTGCTAATATGACTATAGATTACTAAATAGCAGACTACCTTTGTGAAAGGGCATAGGAAACATGAAATAGTAGAATTTTGGTATAAGGAAATCTTAAGGCTTTCTAATTAAGGTACATCATGATGACTACCGGACATCCCTCTCCCCTCCTTGCTCCCTTCCCTCCCTTCTTATCCTTTCCTTTTTCTTCTTTTCTTTGTTTTTTTTCTTCTTTGCATGAGGTAGGTGGCTGACAACGTCACCCCGCAGGTCGGTAGAATGACTGGGCGGGAGTGAGGGTTACCAGCCATCATCAAGGTTTGATTGTATAATCGTGCTTTGTGTAATGATTAGATGTCAAAGTCAATATGTTTAAAATAATAAAAATTGAATGATTAAAAAGTGCTCAATAGAAGAGCCCTTGAAAGAGCTTGATTCTATCCTGGCCCAGTCGGGAATGGCTATCGAACGGTAGGCCACAGAAAGTTGTGCCAGCTGTGATGCCCGATAATAGTAAAGGAGGTTAGGGACCCCAAGTCCTCCTTGTTGTCTAGATTTAAAAAGAGTCGCCCTGGAGATTCTTGAACGTTTATCACCCCAAATAAATTTGATAATGGGCGTTTGGAATTTGAGAAGTTCAACCCGTTGGATAGGGATTGGCAGTGTCCTAAAATAATACAGAATTTTGGGAAACAAGGTCATTTTGACTGAGTGCGTACGACCTATCCAGGATAGATTATTAGAGGACCATCTAGTCATATCTTCCCTAAGAAGTTTGTAAAGTGGAGGATAGTTTACAGGGTGCAGTCGGGGATAAGAAGATGTAATTTTAACCCCCAGATACTGAATAAAATCGGTACGCCACTCAAAGGGAAAGGAGATCTTAAGTCCTGGCCACTGCTCCAGGGATAGATTGATATTAAGTTCGACAGACTTGGAAGCATTGACTCGGAGTCCTGATATCTGAGCAAATCCCTCCAAGAGAGCCAGGATGTTAGGTAATTAAACTAATGGGGATGTCACGAAGAGCAGCAGATCATCCGCAAACAGTGCACATTTGTGATCCACTGACTGACATTACATAGTTACATAGTATTTGAGGTTGAATAAAGACATTAGCCAATCAAGTCCAACCTATTAGGATCTCATTCTAGGAGTACCTGTACCCCTGTATATTACTGTCCCTTAAGAAATCGTCCAAAAGTTTCTTGAACAATTCCACATTCTTTGCTGAAATCACTGTGGCAGTGAGTTCCAGACCCTAACTGATCTTACTGTGAAGAACCCCCTTCGCCCCTTGTGCTGGAATTTTTTTTCCACCAATTTTAGGTGGTGGCCTCTAGTTTTTGTAATGGAGTTAATTTTAAACAGTTTATCGCTAATGTTGCCACCACCATTGAACATTTTGTACATGGAGATCATATCCCCCCTTAATCTCCTCACCTCTCTCACCTCACGGTGTCTCTCATTGAGCAGGTGTATTATAAACTAGTGCATCACTCATTTTGAGCTTGCTCACACAGGGCTTGGGAACAAAGTGCCTGGGAGCTATGTGGCGTTAAAAAATTGACGTTGGACTGTTTGGGATATATTGAGTGCTTGATTTTTTGAATTCCGTTTCCCTCCTGAGTGTATACTGAGGAGAAAAAAGCGTTCATTGGATCCCTTTTATATCCAAATTACCACGTAGCATTATAGCTAAGGGTTCAATCGCCATCGCGATAAGCAGGGGTGAAAGGACACCCCTGTCTAGTGCCTCTGCGTATTAAAATAGAATCTGATATGTAACCCTGTAAGCGGATCCGCGCTGAAGGTGAAGAATAGAACACCTGGAGCATACCTTAAAAAGTGGGGGCCAACCCCCCATAGCTTAAGCAGTGACAACAGGTAGTACCAGGAGATCGAATCAAATGCTTTTTGTAGGTCTATTGATAATAACATCCCTTTTTGCGAGAGACTACCGTCCCACGAGGAGTTGAGCAGTGAGATAAGATCTATAGCTCTCCTGACTTGATCTGGACCCTGCCTTCCTTTAATGAAACCGACTTGATCCTGGTGTATATAGTAGCCTTAAAACGCATTCAATTTGTTTGCATAGATTTTAGATAAGAATTTGATGTCATTAATCAATGAGATTGGTCTGTAGTTGGAGACTTCCCCTGTGTCTTTATTGGGCTTCGGGATAACACTAATGAAAGCTCTGTTCAGATGCGGGTCGAGGGAGTCTCCTGAGTGTAAGGAATTATAGAATGCTTCCAAGTGGGGGGCGAGAACCTCGACATATTTTTTGTATTACGAAACAGGTAGACAATCTGGGCCCGGGGCAGAACCAGCTCCAGCCATTTTAATAACCAACTTAATTTCTGATAGTGAAATAGGGTCTTCTAAAGTTTGCTTATGGTCAGGCCCTAAGAGTGGTAGAGGAAGGTCCCTAAAAAATGTAGCCACAGTCTGGGCATGGGATTCATATAGTGTAGAATAGAGTGTATGGAATTCCTCCATTACTTTTTTCGGGTTCTGTGTATAGGTACCATTTCTACATCTAATTTTAGGGATTGTAACATTACGAGTTCTTGGGGTCAATTTAGATGCCACAAGTGTACCTTTTCTATCCTTATGAGTGTAAAATTTATTAGCCGCCCTCCGGAGATTCTTTTCTGCTCTAGTGGTTAACAATAAATTCAACTCAACTCGTAACCTTTCAATATTTTGCAAAAGGAAAGGGCAAGGAGACTGTTTATGTTGTCGGTTCATAACTTTTATCCTGTCCTCTAGGTCTGTTATATTCTTAAAGGTTTGTTTTTTGATTCTGGTAGACTGTTCAATAAATGTGCCACGAATGAATGCCTTATGAGCAGCCCAATCCACAACAGGGGATATGTTCGGATCGACATTCAGGGAAAAATAAGAAGACAAACTTGATACTATTTCATTGCTCAGCTGTGGTGAGCTCATTAAAGATTAATTTAGTCTCCACTGAAATGGGCTTTCCAAATCTTTGAATTGAGATAACGACATCGTGACCATGGAATGATCCGACCATACACTCTCCCTAATCTGAGAGGAAATCACCAAAGGTACCAACAAGGAGGACACAAATATATGGTCTAATCTCCCATAGGTCCCATGGGGGTAGGAATAATGGGTGTAATCTCTTGTTGTGGGATTATGTTCTCTCCATATATCATTCAGGGATAATTAACGCAATAATCTAGCCAAGACTAACCCTGCTCTAGAAGGAGGTCTAAGCTTAGCAGTCCCTATATGGGTCCTATAATCCAGAATCAAGTGCAAAGTTAGAATCTCCTGTGAAAACAATTGTACCTTCCATATGTGGTGATAGGGCAGCTATCACAGATGAAAAGATGACTGCCTGAGCAATATTGGGGGTGTAGTAGGATATAAGGGTTACTAAATGTTCCCCAATGTGCCCTTTAAGTAAAATATATCGACCCTTATGGTCCCTAACCTCCATTGATGGTAGAAATGAGACATTTCTAGAAAAGCATATCGCCACCCCCTTAGTTTTATCAACTGCATTCGCCAAATAAAATTTTGGATAATGTTTGTGTAGAAAAGGTGTGTATGTAGTTAGGAAATGGGTCTCTTGTAAAAATAACACGTCAATATGATGTGAGTGATAATTTTGAAAGGCCTTATTTCTCTTAATTGGGGAATTTAAGCCCTGGGCGTTATGAGAAGTGAAAAGTTGAGGTTTTCCCACTACATTTGATGCCATTGACAGTTCAAATACCGGCTATAGTTCAGGCTACATAATCTTCCCCGTCCCCCAAGGGGGCAGAGGAATGATGCTCGGGGCTTCCAGGAGTCTGCCAATAAAGAAATAGAAATATTAAAAAAAGAAGAGAAAAAAAGTACATCAGACAATATACATGATAGTGTTGATCAAATGTTTGGTCCAGGCCCCCGGGAGCTAGAGCAAACTAGGGTGCACGACCGCCTACAGCGTGCCGGACCCACCCGAATTAATTACAATATACCATCAGAGCCTCAGTTGAATACAAAGTATACTTGTGTACAATTCAAGGAAGGTAAAAAAAATTCTGTTCAAATCCCACAAAAGGAGTAAGAAAATTCAACATCTTCGACCTCCCCCCACCCCTCAACCAACTCAGGACACCAATCCCAGTGATGTGGGTTCAAAAAGGGGAGAGAAAGGGGTGTCTTTTATTCTTGCTTGCGGTACTTGGCCATCTCTGGCTCATATGGATACAGGTAAAGAAGATGCGGTCTTTCTGCCTGGTTTTTCCCACACAGGAGAGAGCTGGAGTTTCGCTTGTTGAGATAGTAGCTGTAGGGGGGAGTAGTAGAAAGCGCAATATCTTTGGGAATTATTCCCAATTGAAGTAACAATTTTTCACTTCAATTTTTCACTATACTTTACACCATGTTGGGTGAGAACGAGTAGCAGTGGTTTCAAAGAGCGCCTCTTTTGGATAGTCACAGGTTAAATGTAACCTGTGGCAAGCTGTAAGCCATAATCATCACAATTATGACAAATCACGGCTTGAACTATCTTGCTTTGCATGTAATGAGTCTATCTCATATATTAGTTTCACCTTTTAAGTTGCATTAGTGAAATAAATGAACTTTTGCACGATATTCTAATTATTCGAGTGTCACCTGTAGTTCCTTAATACTAGAAAAGTGGTAGAAGCTGGAGATCTCTGATCTGAAGAGTAGCCCTCTGCCGAAGCTGCGGGTGAGAGTGTGAGGTCTGTTTCGCCATTATCCCCTGTGTCTCTGGCTTTTCCACTTGCGTCATTCGGTCCTCCGCCATCTTAGATAGTGCTGCTGGCGGCTGCGGACCTTTCTTTGAGCGGCTCTTTGATTTGCCGCCAGCCATTACAGGGACGCCGAATTCAGCCGCACGGGACGCGGAGATTGTCTGCCTCGGTTAGAGGGTTGGAGGGCTCTATCCGTCTCGGTGAGTGCCTCAATTAGTGGGCTCTAGCTGCTGGGGTGGGGAGGTTCACGGCCCGCCGAGGTGCGCAGCTCCGGGCTTACGCAGCCATCTTGGAAGCCTTGCGCCCCATAAGATAATAGAATTTCAACAGTTTCCTGCTGTTTCTGTTGGGTTTCTTGCAATTTACTATGTTGTCTATCCATCCGTTGGACTGCTCTTGGACATCCTGAAGTTTTAAGTCTTCCTGGGTTCCTCATTGGACGAGAAAGAAATAGCATTTTTGCCCTCACCGTGAATTCCCTTTCTTGGAGTGCATTATTATCATGCTCTCAGTACTGCTTTGCTACAAAAAGTGAGGCATGCTGGTAGTGGGAGGAGTTATACCTCATGCTGTCGTTTTCGGGGCACACCCCTTCAGAGCTGGGTCTGAAGGAGGGTGTGTGCCCCGAAAACGCGTTTAGCTTTGTGTGATTCTGTCGATTGACTGATCCTCTGAACTGTCCTCTGATTTACATCCTTTTCAGGACAGTCACTAAGGACATATATCAATTGCTGCTTATATCCTTGCTCTCCTTGTGAGTACATATATAGTGTTTTATATGTGTTAACTGATTAAAAGGTTTCATTGCACCAGGAAAGGCACCCGGTGTTTGTTTTCTTATGGAAGATACACAAACTCTATGCAGATGATGTTTTTTAGTGATAATAAGACATGTGCACCAGCAAAAAGTTTAGTTTCGTTTTGATTTGGATTTTGCATTATTTCGTTTCTCGGATTCGGGTTCGTAATTAAATTTAGTTTTGGAATTTGGATTGGGACGAAATTCGTTAGTGGTAGTCCGGTTGAAATTTTGTTTTTTGGACGAAATTTTGTTTTTTGGACGAAATTTTGTTTTTTAGCGGCAGTCTGGTCGAAATTTCGTTGCCGCAAAATTACATTAGGTCTAGTAGGAATGCTAGGAGGGACCCCCCCCAAGTTAAAACACACAAAAAAGTGCGTGGGGTTCCCCCCGAAATCCCTACCAGACCCTTTAGGTCTGGTAGGAATTTTAAGGGGGAACCCCAGCCCCAAAAAGTGGGGTGAAAAACGTGGGGTCCCCCCTAACAGCCCTAAAAAAAGTTTTCATCTGCAAACAAAACAAAAAAAAACATTTCCTAATGTCATTTTGCTGCAATGAAAATTTAGTTTAAAAAAATAATAAATTTCGACCGGACTAGTGCTAAAAAACGAAAATTTGACCAGACTACCGCTAACTAATTTTGGGGAAATCGGGAATTCTGATTCGTTTTAGCTGTAATTTGGATACATCCGAAATTCCGAAAATTTCGTCCGAATTTCGTTTCGGAACAAATGAATCGCACATGTCTAGTGATAATTCTATCACTAATGCACCAACCAACATCTACAAGAGCACCAGGCACTTAGCCACCATGCTGTCCAGGTGCAATTTTGAGGGTTACTTGATGTTCATTATGCATAAAACAATATCTCTAACAGTAACATTACTGATGAAGGTTTGTTTTGAATAAATGCCTTTGGTAAGTGCTTTCAGCATAAAATGTAGGTGAAGCAATGTAGGTAGGGATGTTTCCCAGGGTGTACATTTTTTTTTTTTTAATTGAAGATCCTAGTGAAAACTTTTTTTCATCCAGTAAAAGGTCATGAAATCTTTTGAATTACGAATATGTAAAGAAAAAAAATTGAAGTAAATCCCTGTTAATAAAATGTTCTGAATATCTAAAAATGTTATTGTTGGAGGACTAGCTGTGCCCTTCCTAATTATTTTGTTCATAGTACATATCCTATAAGCCCTAACTAAACTATATTTCATTGGCTAAATAACTAGCTACAGAGTCGGCATTTTTTTTTTTGTGTTCCACTGGGAGGAAATTATGTCAAAGACAAAAATGCCAACTCTGTGGACTTCCTTCCTTTCCATTCAAAGGAAGTGAGGTTTGTGTTCCACAGAGAGGAAGAGACACCAGTGAAAAGCTAATTTTCCCACCAAGATGCCTCCTGGGATCATTTTAGATGGGGTATATACACTACATTGACAAAAGTATTGGGACGCCTGCCTTTACACGCACATGAACTTTAATGGCATCCCAGTCTTACGCCGCAGGGTTCAATATTGAGTTGGTCCACCCTTTGCCGCTATAACAGCTTCAACTCTTCTGGAAAGGCTGTCCACAAGGTTTAGGAGTGTGTCTATGGGAATGTTTGACCATTCTTCGAGATGTGCATTTGTGAGGTCAGGTACTGATGTTGGATGATAAGGCCTGGCTCGCAGTCTCCGCTCTAATTCATCCCAAAGGTGTTCTATCGGGTTGAAGTCAGGACTGTACAGGCCAGTCAAGTTCCTCCAACCCCAAACTCATTCATCCATATCTTTATGGACCTTGCTTTGTGCACTGTAGGAACAGGAAGGGGCCAGCCCCAAACTGTTGCCACAAAGTTGGGAGCATGAAATTGTCCAACATGTCTTGGTATGCTGATGCATTAAGAGTTCCCTTCACTGGAACTAAGGGGCCAAGCCCAACCCCTGAAAAACAACACACCATAATCCCCCCTCCATCAAACTTTACACTTGGCACAATGCAGTCCGGCAAGTACCGTTCTCCTGGCAACCGCCAAACCCAGACACATCCATCGGATTGCCAGACAGAGAAGCGTGATTCGTCACTCCAGAGAACACGTCTCTACTTCTCTGGAGTCCAGTGGCGGCGTGCTTTACACCACTGCATCTGACGCTATGCATTGCACTTAATGTTGTAAGGCTTGGATGCAGCTGCTCGGCCATGGAAACCCATTCCATGAATCTCTCTACGCACTGTTGTTGTGCCAATCTGAAGGCCACACCGGGTGCGGGCGATCGCACTTCGGGCGGGGGACGTGGCTGCGTTGCCATTGACTTCAATGCCCCGACCCTGAACGCAGAGAGCTGGCCAACTTGCGTTCCAGAGGTCGGAATGCTCTGGAATGCAGCATTTGTGGTGTGAACTGGCCCTCGGAGGATATGGATTGAAGATCCTGTGGAGGGAATTTTGAATTTCTAGGACTCTGGCCTGTCAAAGAGTATTAAATAAATTATGAAAAACAGCACTGTGACTCCTGACAATGCACACACATATACATCCCTCCTGCACCTCTACATTACCACAAAAAAATAAGTCACTTACAAAAGAGAAAATGTGCTTTAGGCAGTTGATAAATTGAATGCAGGGCATGGAGGGAGGCCACTCCTCCTTAAACGCACAGGGACGCAATGAAGGCCCAACAAAGTGCAGGCTGGGGCCCGGAGGGCATCCACACACCAAATACCACCATTGTAAGGAGACACGGTGCTTCTCTTCTCCTGAAGCACATTCCTTTCTTACCCCAAAGCCCTTTTCAGCATGAAGGTGCACCCCCTCCTCTTTCAATGTTGGGGGGGCATCTTCGTCCAGGGGTCACTCACGTGGCACCTGCTGTAAAATCCCCTGTTTTACTGGGTTTTGAACTTGGTACTGTCTTTCCTGAAAAGGCCTCCTTTTGATCCGATCAAGGACATTACTCACTCTTTTTGACCCAAAAGGTGGCCTTCCTTGTGGACATCACCTTGCTAGTGTATTTGGACTGGCAGCCTTATCTTGTAAAGTATCATTTTTGGCTCTTCATAGGGAAAAAGGTTGTTTCCTGACCTAGGCCTTTTTCCCCCCACTTCCTTTTTGGAGGTGAGCTCGGCCTTTCAATTTCACCAGGACATTGTCTTGCTGCCCCTGTGTATGGCTTAAGCTCATCAGGAAATCTACCTTCATTGTTTAGATGAGGTAGGTCCAAGCTATCGGTGCCCATCTCTTAGCCACAGCTTCTTTCAGGAAAACTGATTCTTCATTTGTCATTTCCGATAGGCCCAGGAAGGGCACCTTGGCTTCTGGTTCCTACATTTGCAGACAGATCCATTAGACCAGGGATGTCCAAACTCTGGCCCTCCAGCTGTGGTGAAACTACAAATCCCATCAAGCATCTCTCTCCGGGAGTCATGTCTGGCTGTGAGAATCTTGCAAAGCCTCATGGGATTCGTAGTTCCACCACAGCTGGAGGGCCGCAGTATGGACATCCCTGCATTATACTATTGTCCAAGCTTATGGTCTAAACAGATAGGGCTGACCCCTTTGCTGTAAAAGCGCACTCCATTAGGGCTGTGAGCAGTTCTTGGTCATTTCGAAATCAAGCCTGTATCGCAGGCGTGTACGACTGCAACCTGATATTCTGTTCAGCTTGTCCTCAAAGGTTTACCAGGTAGATGTCTTAACCACTGCCGATGCCAGCTTTGGATGCACATTGTTGTAGGTAGCTTGGTAGAAAGTGCATGTATGCGTGTAGCTGGAAAAATAAATACGGGAAAGGGCTCTAAATATCTATGTGCCAGCCAGTGGCGTAACCAGAGTTCTGGGCGCCCGGGGCAGAAATTTATTTTTCAAATTTTAATATTTTATTTTTTTTGAAACTTTTTCAAATCAATATTTAGCTAGTGTGACTGTACCTGCACAAATGATGGCTCTTCTGTTGCATCAGTGGGACCTGAAGTTTTGGAGTATTTGAAATTCTGGAAGGAATGGAGGAAGATCCGGATTATGACAGTTTATTAGCAGATGGAGTACTGCTCCAACCTCTTTCTTTTGAAAGGTATATGTTTAGACAAGCTACACAAAACAGAAACAACAGTTGTGTGACCAGGTTAAAATGCTTAACAAAGTCATGTAGCAAATTAACAGAGAAAATATTCCTTTTTTTTAGAAATGTACTTCTCCACAACTCCAAAAGAGGCTGTTTAGAGAACTCAGTCTAAGTAATCTAAAAGTAGTTTTAAGGCCTATTCACACAGGATCAGTTGTGTTGTTCAATGTTTTTCAACTGATGCTAATGGATTAGCACTGATAAATGTGTGTGAATGGTGCTAGCTCACATCGCTATGTTGCATTGCGCTGAGAAAAAAAAAAGTAGAACATGCACTACTTTTTTGCAGTGCAGTGTAACTCAACAGATTCACTGTGAACTTGCCCTGTTCACACTCATTCATTTTTCAGTGCCCTTCCTTTTGCATCTTTTAAAAGTCAATTGCAAGTCAACGGACCCTCCATTGATTTGTGATTTCCTTCCGATTTTGGTGTAAATGCATCCAGGCGGAGCTAAGGAACAAAGGGCCCTGGTGCAAGATTTTTTTTTGGGCCCCCCCCCAAAAAAACCCCCCACAAACACTGCGCTCTCCTCCCGCAGCGCTCGGCCGGCTGTCACTTTCTCTCCTCCCCGCTGGGACACAGAGCGGCGCCCAGCGGTACACCGGCGGTTGTTCCGCCACTGAATGCATCCTTAAACGGATAAAAATAAAAAATGATTTGACCACTTGACTACCAGCTTGTAACACTCCTTTATTACCAGGCCGTTTTTCAGTTTGCGGTGCTGTGATTCACAATTGACCCAAATACATTTTATATCTTTTTTTTTTAAGACACACCTAACAAAGATCAAAGGTTTAAAAAAAAAAAATGCTGGTATTTGAGGTGGTTAAAACATGTAGCTTGATAATGGTGCACTAGATACAGCAGATCATAAACATACAGGTCATACAGAGAGTGAGGAGGAGGAGGTGAAGGAGTTAATGTATGGGTCACATGGAGATGAGAGGGATTAATGTGCAGGATAAGGGTAGTAAAGGGTAATATACAGGTCACATAGAGACAGGATGGAGATGAGATGTACAGGACTGGGGGGCTAGAGTTTAAAAAAAAAAACCCAAGCAATTAAAAAAATCACCAGGAATTTGCTGCTGCTGATCTCTTCATTCATTGATAAATCCTCACTTATCATCACAAATCACATTCTACTGAGTCATCAGTAATTACAGGCCACAGAGCCAGTCTGATTTTAAAATGAATGCCAATAGTGAACTCCGCACAGTGGGTGCTGCTATCGGCACCCCACGATCAGCAGATCGAAGGAGCTGGATGGAAAATCTTCAGCTGAATGGAGCTTTCAGCCAGTGGCCGCTGTCAGAATACACTGAAAACAGCGTGGATGGAGGAATCTATTATATTTTCATCAGTCCATACAAATGAAGAAAATATAACAGTGTATGGAAAGCTTAAGAGACAACATCACTTTTAGGTCCAAGCCAGGACATTTTGCTTTCAAAGGCTGTGTTACACCAGACAGGACCACTCACTGAAGAACTTGGGAGCAGTGAAGAAGGTAGGTATTTAACCCCTTCATGACTCAGGCCTTTTTTTTTTTTTCCATTTTTTGCACCCATGTTAGATTCCACATTTTAGGCCTGAAAATTATTTAAAACCCCAAAACATTATATACCGTATTTGCCGGCATATAAGACGTGTTTTGAGACCTTAAAACATCCCCCGAAAATCGGGGGTCGTCTTATACGCCGGGTTCATACGGAAGGATACGGTATACTGTATGTAGCATCGGCTACATACAGTATACCGCGCTGAGCCAATCACGGCAGGCTTTGTATTAATGAATACAAAGCCTGTATTCATTAATACAAAGCCTGCAGTGATTGACTCAGCGGAAGACGGAGGACACAGCGGGGATCGTGGACAAGGTAAGAGACTGTAATCCTGAGTGTGGCTCGGGGGGTTACCGCTTATGGTACTGAAAATTAACCCCGCGCCACACTCGGGAATACCACCATGGATGTAAGTGGGTGCATTTAAACATTATTTTGGGAATACTCGTAGCCCAAAACCTATATTTTAACACAAAAAGTAGGGGGTCGTCTTATACGCCGAGTCGTCTTATACGCCGGCAAATACGGTATTTTCTGAAAGCCAAAACCCTATAGAATAAAATGACGGCAGTTGCAAATTTATATGTTGCATGATATTAGTGCAACTCCTAATCAAACCCAAAATTTTGTGATAAATGTACTTAAATGCCCCAACACAATTAAATACCCATTTTTAAAATAAAAGATGATGTTACAACGAGTAAATAGTCCATTTCATTTTCAAACCTTAACTGACCAAACTGAGGAGAGAAGCTGATTGGTTGCCATGCATAACTGCTCCAGATTTGATAAATTCCCCCCCCCCCTCCCCAAAGTCCCTATTTGGGGGGGAATTTATTAGCATTTTCTCATGCAGCTCCAAATTTCTGTTCTAGCCTGTTTCTTCTTCAGGTTAGTTTAGCTCCTTAGTCTGGGTTCACACCTGGGCGTTCCAAATAGGCTCGTTTTTTAAGCCCGTTTTTAGCACGTTCTAAGCACGTTTTTTGTTCACTGAAACGCCCGTTCGACGCTCGTTTTTAACCTCCCTGGCGGTATGATTTTTTTTTTCCTGAGCCACACTCAGGAATACCAATGGATACGCGCGGAAATACGCCCAGGTGGGAACCATGCCCATAGGAAATAATGGGATTTCACTGCTTGAGCGTTTTTCAGCGCTTCGATCAGCGCTGAAAAACGCCCAGGTGTGAACCCAGCCTTAGTGGGTAGAGTGGATGATTATTGTTGGTTAACCCCTAGTTTATTTGCTTTCATTTTTCTGCTATTCTATTTTGCTTCATTACATTTTTTCCTTTCTGTGTTGAAAGCCTAATGGTTAGTTCACACCAGAAACTGCATCACAACTGCGTGCGTCTGCGCAGTTGCATTGCGATCTGTTTTGACGCGTTTGTGATGCGTTTTTTCCCCCTGCATGTTCCTGGATGATGCCACAATCAATTCTGTTTGGTTTTTTTGTATGCAGTCCATTGCGTTTTGATGCGTTTAGTGCAGTTAGATGCAGGTAAAATAGGACAAGCAGTACTTTTTTTGACTGCATCTGAACGGACTGCAATGGGGTGAATTAGGCACAAGAAAGCCCATAGGAAAGCATTGTGAAGTATTTTGTATGCCTCAGTCAAAATAAACGGACTGCATCACAACTGCATATGGTATGAACTGGCCCTTAGACAGGTGTTCATGTAAAACACATCCCTTTTCAATTAGAATGCAGCCTGCTCAAACACTTTCTTTTGAATGCAAAATGCAGCATTTGAAAGGCTGTTTGACCTGCTTTTCCTGCATTCTAGAAAGTTCAGATGAGACTGATTAGCACACTCCTAGGCTGGTGTGGTCGATGGTGGCCAGCGTGCTACTCCTATTGCGGTTAGACCGAGGTGTCCAACTGTACAAGACTGAATTTGACATTGCCACCATTGTGACGTCCTCCCACCTCTAAGACAAGACCCCACAACCACACCAGCAGAAGTGTCCCATCACTTCACCCTCCATCACATCTAATTGCTCAACATCCCCACCACCACCTCACATTTACACACCCTTATTCACCTATTGTCCCTGGTTATTCCCCATCCACATACCTACACCAGGCAGTCGTGCTCCTGCTCTCTCCTTTTTTCTGCATTCTCAATAGGACATGCTGTATGCATCTGATGTGCATTTCTGACAAGGAAATCATAGCCATAGCAGGAAACTAACCAGTGCGAGATCCTTGTTTGGTGGAGGAGTGAGGAGATGGCTGCTGCAAGCACTATTTTGATTGCACTGGACCACAGGCATAATGTGCCTTGCGATCCCATGCGGCCGATCGCATTGCGAAACAAAAAAGTGAGCCGGCCGCAATGCAATGCAGTGCGTTCTGGCTAGAATTGGGCTCGAACGCACTGCATCTAGTGTGAATGAGGCCTTACTTTGAGAGGTAAAATGACTGTAAAACAATTAAAAAAGTGAGCCGGCCGCAATGCAATGCAGTGCGTTCTGGCTAGAATTGGGCTCGAACGCACTGCATCTAGTGTGAATGAGGCCTTACTTTGAGAGGTAAAATGACTGTAAAACAATTATCACAGCCACTGGAGGGAGGCTCACCCATATTTAGCTGGCTGGACACACGGGCAGATACAAATCTTGTATACAATCTGGTGTACTCTAAAGGTTATGGATCAGCAAAATGATTACTGCACACTTCTGCAATTCCTGCAGCTATCCTACAAGCCAGAATCTTGCTAGCTTGCCATCACTTGCAGTTTTTCAGTTGAATGGTCTGCCAGCAACCATACACACACTCACAGATCCCTGTCTAGCAGATACAATAGTTTCCGCATGCTGACATTATTCCGCATGCAATCAGCAACCACAGGATACAGTTTCATACAGATTACTGAATGACTAAACACACTAGTAATACGAGGTAACAATCTTTCTAGGAGTATGAATTGTTAGCTTTAGAGGTGCACCAAAATGGAAAAAAATGTCAGACCGAAAATGTTTTTTTTCTTTCTAACCTTTTTAAATATTTTTTATTAAACTTTTTGAATTTTTATATTTATTAAATATTTTTATTTTACATTACTGTTGGGGGCTTTGAGGAAATATTGGAGGTCTAAACAGTAGTATGTTTACCATATCCACAGTCCTGAATGAACAGGATGTGATGTAAATCACTTCCCATTCATTCATAATTGGGGACCCAATAAACATACTATGTCCTCAATTATTTACAAACACTCAGCCATCACTGATTGCTGAGTGCTTGTACTGGCTCTCAATCCTGACTCACTGTCATAGGAGGCTGAGCGAGCGGTGTGGGGAGGAGAGCTCAGTCTCCTATGACAGCTGACTTCTCTCCTGCACTGTGGCCCGGCCTCCTGTGACACCTGTCTCCGCCCCCACACCGCCGGTCTCCTGATCACACTTGTCAGTGCTCCCTCTCTCTCCTCCTGGCTGGTTTAAAGCTGCAGCGGCTGGGAGGAGAGAGAGGGAGCGCAGAGAGGTGTGATCGCCACCGCCATCTTACATTGGCCCCCCTCCCAGTATGCATTTTTCTGCCCCCCCCACTGGCGCCCTCAGGCAGTTGCTTGATTTGCCTGTAGGGTAGCGCCGGCTCTGTGTATATATATATATAATCAATTAGTTAGTTAGCTCTCACGCTGGTGCACTGAGCAGGCTAAATACTGAGCCATGGTGATCAGAAAAGAACTGTCAAAAAACCTGCGTAAAAGGGTAATGGAACTTTATAAAGAGGGAAAAGGCTATATAAGGACACTTATTAAGAAGTGGAGAATTCAGGGATCTCGATACCAAGTCAAGGTCAGTTTGACCAAGAAAGATGGCAGCCACAACTGCCAGAAGAAGTGTCCCTCCTGTTAAGGGAGTGTAGTTTTGGGGGCGTGGTAAAAAATAGGTGTGGTCAGTAGAGTGTTTCTGGATTTCCTTTTGAAGATCTGGTAACTTTAGTCTACTACTTACTACTGAAATCATAAAATATCTGGTATAGCAACTCACTGCTATATTTAAAGTGATGTTAAACCCTCATGTAAATGTGATATACAGCAGCACACCATAGGACTCACTATGTTTGCGCTTTGCTTTCTGTGTGCAGCCTGTCATTTCTCTCCATTAGCGTCTAGAGGGTGACGCCACTGCCTTGCGGGGTCCAATGCAGCAACCCTTATTTGCGTGGCCTAGTCAGTGATAGTTGTGCATGCGCCATGTTCTCATGGTGCTAGGGGTGAGTGTGGTAATGTGATTTAACTAAGGTGTGCACACTTTAACCTAGGAAGGGCGTGCACTTGCGTCTTCACGTAAACACGTGTCGGGTGCGTCAACATACGAAAATGATGATTGCGCTATGCATGTTGGGTATTGCCGCACATGCCAGAGTGAGAAGAAAAATTCTAGGGCCAAAAATTACGCACATCTCTGAACTGATGACCTGTAGGAGCTTTTAAAGCGTCGTCTATAGACTTTTTGTGGTACTGGATTTTTGTCGCACTTTCACGGACACATACAATTTTTAACCTGGGCATGTTGGGTATCTATTTACTTGTTGTAATATTTTATATTTTTACAAAAAAACTGCTTTATATCGTGTTTTGGGGCACTAAGTTTAACTCCAGTGCATTGTTTCACAAAATGTTTGGGTTTGATAATAAGTTGCACTAATGATAAGCAACAAAAAAAAATTTCAACTGCCACCTGCCTAAAATGTGGATTATAATATGTAACAAAAAAAACGGCTTTGGCCCTTAAGGGGATATAAAGCTAATTGGCTACACTACAAGGACTCTGTACAGGCAGCCAATGTGTAGAAATGGCTCCGTTTAGAGTCTATTAGCTGTTGATTTATGCTCACACTACAACTTATGTAACGCTCACCCCTGAAGGAGCCACTGGGTTTTTGGCAGGGGCGGAACTACCGGCGGTGCGGCCGGTAAGGGCGCTCGGGGCCCAAGGCAGTTAAGGGGCCCACTGAGGTTCTGTAGGTAGGGACACTAGCAGGGGGACTGAGCCGGTGCCCTTTTAAAACGGCCGCCACAGCGGCGATCACTCTTCTCATTGAGAAGAGAGAGCTGAGAAGAGTGATCACCGCTCTCGATCAGTGAAGCCAGCACACAGTAGTGACAGCTGTACACATTCTTCTCCTCCTCCTCCTCAGCCACTGCAGCCACAGAGCGGCCAAGGGGAGAAGAATCCGTACAGCTATCACTACTAGGGGCGTAGACAGGAGGGGGATAGGGGGGTTCAACCCCCCCAGAGTGTCCTAGCTGTGGCATAGCGAGGGGGGCACGTGCCCTGGGCTTTAAACCATTCAGAGACGGGCATGGAACAAGCCCGTCTAAAGGGATGCCGGGGATGTCCTGTTTGCTAAAACATCGGTGACGATGTCACTGACAAATAATGTTTTTCAGTGAAGCGGATGTTTTATCAAACAGGACATCCACAGCATCCCTTCAGTCATGCAATTGCTTTGCCTGGCCCTGGATGCTCTGTACATGCCTTAAGGTGGTCATACACTTTACAACCCTCGCAAGACTTTTGTCTTGCGAGGGTTGTAAAGTACTTAAAAAAACATACGATCTGCCCATCTTGGACAGGCAGATCGTACTTGCGATCATCGCAAACCCGCCCCACCGTTCGGCAGTTGTC
>NW_017307680.1:15372-16332 GCF_000935625.1 Nanorana parkeri | reverse complement strand
AGCAGCAGACACTGGATTTCAGAGCCCACCACCTCTCCCTGCTGCATGTGTTCGCACCGCGAGGACAGTCAAACTAGGTATGTGCCTTAAGTCACATTGTTTTAACCCTCTGTAACTGATGGAATTGTTCTGCATTTATGTATAAAGCATTGCTGGAAGTTGTAGCCCTCTATAGCTGGTGCCATTCAGCATTGCAGCAGTTCAGAATGGCATCAGCTATAGATGTGCCCTTTTAAAACGGCCGCCACAGCGGCGATCACTCTTCTCATTGAGAAGAGAGAGCTGAGAAGAGTGATCACCGCTCTCGATCAGTGAAGCCAGCACACAGTAGTGACAGCTGTACACATTCTTCTCCTCCTCCTCCTCAGCCACTGCAGCCACAGAGCGGCCAAGGGGAGAAGAATCCGTACAGCTATCACTACTAGGGGCGTAGACAGGAGGGGGATAGGGGGGTTCAACCCCCCCAGAGTGTCCTAGCTGTGGCATAGCGAGGGGGGCACGTGCCCTGGGCTTTAAACCATTCAGAGACGGGCATGGAACAAGCCCGTCTAAAGGGATGCCGGGGATGTCCTGTTTGCTAAAACATCGGTGACGATGTCACTGACAAATAATGTTTTTCAGTGAAGCGGATGTTTTATCAAACAGGACATCCACAGCATCCCTTCAGTCATGCAATTGCTTTGCCTGGCCCTGGATGCTCTGTACATGCCTTAAGGTGGTCATACACTTTACAACCCTCGCAAGACTTTTGTCTTGCGAGGGTTGTAAAGTACTTAAAAAAACATACGATCTGCCCATCTTGGACAGGCAGATCGTACTTGCGATCATCGCAAACCCGCCCCACCGTTCGGCAGTTGTCGAACCAGCAGGCCACTAACTCGCCGAGAATCGTACGATTCCCGGCGGGGTTTCTAGCCTGCTGGTTCGACGGAACATGTGCGACCGTACAGTAGAAACGGT
>NW_017307680.1:0-15259 GCF_000935625.1 Nanorana parkeri | reverse complement strand
TGGCGGCGGGCACCCGCCAGTGAGAAGAGAGCTGGTGGGACGAGAAATCACATCAGCCTGCAGGTACACTCTGGGGCAGCGCTGGGGCCTCGGCCAGGAGGAACAAGCAGCAGACACTGGATTTCAGAGCCCACCACCTCTCCCTGCTGCATGTGTTCGCACCGCGAGGACAGTCAAACGAGGTATGTGCCTTAAGTCACATTGTTTTAACCCTCTGTAACTGATGGAATTGTTCTGCATTTATGTATAAAGCATTGCTGGAAGTTGTAGCCCTCTATAGCTGGTGCCATTCAGCATTGCAGCAGTTCAGAATGGCATCAGCTATAGAGGACTACACCTCCCAGCAATACTTTATACAGAAATGCAGAATGGTAACGGCTATAGAGGACTACAACGTCCAGCAGAATTGCAAACGCTTTATAAAATATTGAAGGGAGTTGCAGTCCTCTATAGCCAAAACCATTCTCCATTGCCATATAAAGTATTGCTGGGAGTTGTAGTCATCTATAGCAGTGGTCCACAACCTTTTTGGAATCAGGACCGGTTTAGCTGAAAAATGTTTTCCACCAAGCGAGGGGGTGTATATGCGGGGAGAGGTAGTTTGGGGATGTTTCAAGCGCATTTATTGTACACTCTATTTCTATTATTATTACACTGTAATATATAATGAGATTATTATACAAGTCAACATATTGCAGAATCAGTGGGATTCCTGAGCTTGTTTTTCTGCTCTCAGGTGGCCATTGTGGGGGCTTTCAGGTGGTCAGTTGGCCAGTATGTGCATTGTAAGACAGGGGGGGAGGGGGGCCCCCAAAAAAATCTTGCACCAGGGCCCTTTGATCCTTAGGTCCGCCAATGTTTTTTGGGTTCCTGCACCGACCCACTCAGAACTGATCTACAACTCTCCAACACACAATGTGGGTTTCAAAGGAATTTAATAAAATGCAAAAGAAACCCTGGAGAGATGGAAATGGTTAAAGTAGTATTAAACGTTCAACCTCTTTTTTTAACCCCCTTCATGACTGAGCTTTTTTTCAGTTTCTGTGTGTCAATGACTGATGCACTTTTTGCAATATATTGTTATTTAGAGGACAGATAGGGCTATATGTTTATATCACATAGGTGTGCCTAACGCCTCACTTAGTACAAATAAAAGAAAAGAAAAGAAATGGAAAAAACATAAAGAAAACATTTTTCCCCAGTTTAGATTATAATGATTTTTTAGAAAAATAGCACAGCTAAAAAAATGCATGAAAATAAATTCATTTATTTGTCCTTTATTTGGAAACACCTCACATCCCTAGGGTTTCAGAAATGTTTCTGTACTTCTCAGCCTAAAACTGAAAGATCGCACTGTGGGTGGGGGCATGGCTGCGGTCCAATTGACTTCAATACAACGCCACGTCCCCTCCCGCCCCAGGGGGCGAGAAAAAAAATAATTTTTAATATTACTAAACCAATTTATTTTAATTCCTTCCACAGCTAAAAACAAATTGGGAGCTAAAAACAAAAAAAAAAGTGTGTGGGGTTCCCCCCAAAACCCATACCGGGCCCTTTAGGTCTGGTAGGAATTTTAAGGGGAAACCCCAGCCCAAAAAAATGGGGGGGGGGGGGAAAGCGTGGGGTCCCCCCTAACATTCCTACCAGAGCCTGGATCCGAGCACTGGCCCGCCCTCCCTGCACTTTACGAGGCTACATGCCCTCGGCATTGGGAGGGTGTCCCCATGCCGATGGGGACAAGGGCCTCTTCCCCACAGCCCTGATCTGGTGGTTCTGGGGGTCTGCGGGCAATGGGGCTTATTTGCATCAGGGTACCCCTTTAATTAAGGGGGCATCCAGATGCCGCCCCCCCTTGTGAATGAGTAAGGGGTACTTGTACCCCTACTCATTCACTGAAGGGTTAAATAAAATAGTTATTCAAAAGTCCAGACTTTTGATAAAATCCTTTAATTAAAAAAAAAATGGCTCCATCGACGTAATCCAGCGTCAATCACGATGCACGACGCCCACCGACCTGCCGAAATAACATTATTTGCATCGGGGTACCCCTTTAATTAAGAGGGCATCCAATAATTATTGTATTTAATAACTTACCTTCACTTCTTCTGGCTGTTTTCTGGTGGGGGAGGCTGTAGAAAACCACCCCAGTGTGGGTGTGTGTCCATCTCAGACAGCGCGCCCATGTGTTCAGGCGGCTGCTTGCTGGGTCCTCACGGCCGAGGCCCAGGGCTGCCCCCTGAAGTGCCTGCCGGCATTTTTTTTATTCTTGGCTCCCTCCACAGTATCCAGCGGCCGGCGGGCCCCCTCATCTCTGTGCTCCTTCATGGGTTACCCTTTTGAGGACATCCTAGACATGATTCCTACCTTTGACTGGGTCAGTGTCTTACCACTGTGGATTA
Organism: Nanorana parkeri; assembly: GCF_000935625.1. Taxonomy (NCBI): domain Eukaryota; kingdom Metazoa; phylum Chordata; class Amphibia; order Anura; family Dicroglossidae; genus Nanorana; species Nanorana parkeri. The sequence continues at coordinate 12,860 of NW_017307680.1, read as the reverse complement.
TCCCCATCCTCTGAGTTGTTGTTGGTCAGCTTACCTCTGCTGCTCAGACTTGGGCAGTATCCTTTTTCCCTTTAAGGCCTTCTTTTCTTTACCCTTGCTTAGATGAATTTTTGCTTCTATTTGTCATTGCAGTTTTCCTCCTTAGCTGACATGTGAGGCTGCCTACAATGCCCCCCTTCCTGGTTTGCTGAACAGCCCGAAGTTTCAGTTGGCCTTCCACCTTGTTTCCTAATTCCCTCCCATCAGACTGGATGTTGTGGTTGTTTTTCCGATTATATATTATATATTTTTTAGGTTACTGAAGCTTGTTAAAGTTTGGGTAATGAGCAAGGTGGGGTGGGTTGGTTGTTTCAGTTTGTTCAGAGTTGCCTCTTTGTATGTCTTCACTACATTTTTATGCTAGATTTGACTTATTGGTAATGTCTTCCTCATGTAAAGTCCTGCCCTTGAACACTAGAGGGCTGACCTAAGTGGTCCTTAGTCTTCGACTTTATTCAGAAATATAAACCTCATTTTGTGTGTGTTTAGGAGACACATGGGTTCCAAAATGTTAGCTCTCATGGGTAATGAAATCATTCCATGCCATCTACTCATCATATTGCTGTAAGAACTTACCTCAGCAATCCCAGGCCTCTCACGGTCGTATCCTTGGCTGTGTAATCTGTCAGCCAAAGAGAGCAGTTAGTTTGTCTCCATGCTCCCTGGCTCCAGTGGCTGCTGCTCAGTACCTAGCCACCTGTGAGACTTCCTAGTTCCTGTGATGTGCTTGGCATGTGTGAGCACACTGAACCGCCTCTTAAAGAGACAGCGTGCATTTCTCCAAGCAAGTCTCTACAGTGGTCCGCCTCCAGCCGTGACGTCAGCAGGGGACCAACAGGTATAAATTCAATCCAATCTAATCAGTCTATGCTTGGTTATTGCAGAGCTTTGTCGTTTGTAGTGCCTAGCGTTATTATCCTGCTGCTTTCCTGTGTATTGACTAGGGATGCACCGATACCACTTTTTTAAGGCCAAGTACGAGTACCGATACTTTTTTCAAGTACTCGCCGATACCAATTACCGATACTTTTTCTTAAAGGGACAGGTCACATTTTTTTGACCCTTGGCTTTGTTATCTGACCATGATCCTTCGCTGACTGCCCTGACTCCTGTTCCAATTACCGACTACATATTTGGTTTACAATTTGGCTACGGTGTTCAAGGACTTTACCTGTGCTGGTCATCACTGTGTAAGAGATTGTGCATTTATACCAGTCTACTTGTATAAAGGTACCTTTAGTACTGGTGAGTCTCCCTGCATCTAGGCTCCTACTAAACCACACCTGATAATTATTGAGGGGTTTCTATCCTCTTGGCCAAAACCTTCTCCTGCCAGGTAACACAGGTTAAAACAGGCCCACAGGGGTGGTACATTATGTTGCAGATATCCCTTATGGAGGTGCTACTCACTCTCTATAATGTTTATATTCCACCTCACTTGATTACACAGGATTGCGTTGGAGGTTGTAGCTATGTCTTCTGGCCCTTTACTCATTATTGGAGATTTTAATTATGTCCCAAATAATATATTGGACCACTAAGGGGGAGGCTATAGGCCTAATCTTGGTTTTCAGGAGCAGATTAGGGGTATTGACCTGGTTGATCTGTGGAGATAGAGGCATCCCGACACAGAGTCCCTTTCGAAGATAGATTTAGCATTTACTACCCCCTCTATTCTTCCTTACATTGTAGACTCTTGCTATTTACTCAGGGGAATATCTGACCATGCCCCTCTATCATTAGAACTCTGTCTATGCAATGTTACTTTAATTAACCTGTGGCAGATGAACTCTTACTGGCTGGATAATCCTGGATGATAGACTACTCTACTCAGGCTATTGCAGACTATTGGAAGCATAATAAGTAAATTTCCTTCAATACTCCAAAATAGGATGCATTTATAGCTATTCTGAGGGGTGCCTTAATGGTCAGAACTGATAATGTTAGAAAAATTCATGCCCACATGACTAAGCAGTCTATGGTACAGGCTGAGTGTTTCTATATTAAGGATCCTTACCCTGAGAACTACCATGAATTGATAGGAAAGAAGAGACTTCATGAGCTATATTTCTTAGAGGGAATGAAGAAATAAGTTTTGCGTTTGGCAATAATTCAGGTAATTTGTGGCATTTTTCACCAGACCAAAGTTCAATCTCACCTCCATCTTTAGGTTAGCTACCTCCTCCGGTCAGGTTTTAACTCGCCCCAAGAATGTAGTGGAGGCCTTGATTGCCTTAACTTGGATTTATACTCCTCATGTGTTTCTTATAGCACTGATGAGTTGGACACTTTTCTTACTCAGGTGGGCCTTCCGCAAACTATCACTGAACTGGATGTACCAGTCGCCTTACAAGATGTTAAAGGGGCAAGAGCCCAATTCCCTGCCAAAAAATCACTGGGTCTAGATTGCTTTCCAGTCGAGTGATACTGTCAGTTCAGTACATCCCTAAGCTCCCATCTTCTTCATATGTTTAAAGAGGCATTTGAGTCAGGCCTTGATAGTTAATATATTGAAGCGAAGTAAAGATTTTTCCAAATGTAATTCATACTGCCTGATATCCCTCACCAATGTTGGAATCAAGATTCTGGCCACAATTCTGATACTGCGATTCAACAGACACATTCCTTTATTGATTGGTAGTGATGAGGCTGGCATCATGCCAGAAAACTCACTAGATTGAATATTTACAGGCTGTTCATGAATCTACAGTTTCTTCACCCTCATTTGGAGAGTAGAGCTTTAGTCTTGTTAGACACTCACAAGACCTTTGATAATGTGGAGTGGCTTTACCTTTTTTGATTGTTACAGCATTTTGCATTTGGACCTAATTTTATCAGTTGAGTTAAGATTTTGTATAATTCTTCAATGGTACGGGTCAGAATAAGCAATGAAGTCTCCCTTCCCAATCCACAGAGGAATCCGACAGACCTGCCCTCTTTCTCCACCCTTCTTTGCCTTGACAAGTGAGCCTTTAGCTTAATTTGAATATCTCCTGATATAAAAAGTCTAAGGATTCATCCCCTTGAAGAATGTATTTCCCTATACACTGTATGTGGATGGTACTTTAAACTACTTAGCCGACCCTAACCATTTCTTTTCATATTTACTAGAAATTTTGGACATTTTGGGGAAATTCTCTGGGTTTAAAGTAAATTGAGACAAATTCCTTATTTTTCACTTAATCCCTGAACAACTCAAAATGTTCACCCCTACCCTAAGTTAAAGATAGTGTATGAGTTTAAATACCTGGGGATTTGGGTGCAGTTGCCTGTTACGGTTTACACCTCTAACAATCTCCTCCCTCAATTAAGACACATTATCAACCAAAACCAAAAGTTTGCCAGCACACGTACCAGCCGGCCTGCAAAAAAACAAAAACAAATGACACTGTGTAACTATTGGTGTTAAAAACAGAGGTTTTAGTTGCACAACTTTTGCAAAATATATGAAAACCAAGGCCCCTCTGTGTAGTGTAGTCCTAACTCTAATCTGTGAAAGCCTCCATCTTGGAGTATATATAGCAAAGTATAAATTGAGTGCATGTACCCTGGAGGTAGCCTATTGCTCCTTATAGGCATGGTACATTATGGTACATTATCAACCAAAACAATTGATGGACCTTCTATTGGACCTTATGGATTTTCAAAAAAAAAATTATTCTGAAAATGTTATGTGTTCTTGCTAGCTCCCATTGTACTTGTATGTCCTCTCTTATTTCATCCAAGTACAATGCTATTCAGATTACATTATTTTCTCAATGACATTATTCTCCAACTGCCTCTCATAGACTGGGCTTTAGACCTTCCCCCATCTGCTTTAAGTGATGTGGTGAACGTACAGATTTTTTCCACTCTTTTGGCCCTTTGTGTGTTCACAGTGTGATATCACTGCTTTTCTTGCAATGGTCCGTAGTCTACCAAATATTTGTAATCCTACAGTCTGCTTTGGTATCCTGGATGATCTAATGATTGAGTCATATACTAAACCTCTTCTTAGAATTATTTTCTTTATACCAAAAAAAAAAGAATTATGGAAAAAGATTATCAACCAGATGCCGCCCTTGTATTTGATATAACTAAAGAGAGCGACCACAGCAATTTGATTGTATTTAGAGCCCAGTGCTTGCTTCCACTTTCTCAGTCCCTGAATTGCTCTAACTATTATGCTTATACTCATGTTTATATGATTAGCTTGACATATATCTTTCTCTGCTGTTGAATTGTTTAGCACATACTCTTATGATCTTCTTGTTTATACAGGCTTTACTGGAAAGAGGCAAAGAGGCAGCAAGCACTTGTATTAGGTTGTAATATTTATTGTGCTTATTGTGTTATGACATCTTTATTTGCAAAATTCAATAAAAAATAGCTTTAAAAAAAGAAAGAAAATAATTTTATGGTGAGTACAAAAAATTCTCATTATTTAGCAAAAAAATGCAGTCCTGTTTTATATTATACTTTACAAAACGGAATGTTCTTTTGAAAAAGGTTAGTTACTACTTTAAAGAATACCTGTTCTTTCAGAGAAAGTACAGTTATCCTTTTGTCCGACCCCCCAAAATTAAAGGAACTCCCCCCTACCCCATTTAGGTGTATACTTGCCTAAATCAGATGGCTGTGGCCACAGCAACCTTTAGATTCTCTAGTCAAAATCTTTGTGATGGTTGTTTCTGCACAGTCAATCCCAAAATATTCTCATAGGGTTGTCTCCAGAGTGTCTCCTGTACCAGAAAATGGCCCCATAGAAGCCTATTTAAATTAGAATGTGTAGAAGTGACCAAGAAGATTTCAGTTGGAGGATCTGAAGATCACTGCAGCTGACAAGTTTAGGTATGTATACATCTGGGGTGGTAGAGGGGGGGTTCTTTTAGCTCAGAGGTAAGCCAAAGACCTCCAGCCCATTGGAAACACAGGAAATTGCTTTAAAAGTAGAATGCAATATATATAATTTCCAAGCAGTGCATAGAAAATCAAATTGCATACACAGATAAACAGCATTTCAGGTCAAGCAGTAGACATGTGCATCCGGATTCGAACAAACCTGCAAATCAACGAAATTCAGTTGATTTGGCGGTTCGTCCGAATCCGAAATAACGAATTTATTATATGCCACGAATACACTAAAACTATATTTGGGCATACATAAATTAGTTTGCAGAACGAGCGGCGGCCAAACTGACTGACGAGTTCTGCGCAGGTGCGCTGCCTTCTTTGAGGTAATCCTGGTTTACACAAAGATGGCGGCGCCCGAACATACAGTCGGCGCCATCTTGGTGTATACCAGGATACACTCAAAGAGGGCGGTGCACAAGGCCACAACTCGTTCTGCATTTTCAGTGTTTCATCACATGCTGAATGAGCGGTGGCCGCCTGCGCGTTCTGCACTGGCGCACTGCCAACTTTGAGTATATCTAGGTATACAACAAGATGGTGGCGCCCGAACATACGTGCGCCACCATCTTCGTGTAAAGCAAGATACACTCAAAGATGGCGGCGCTGCATTCTCAGCGTGCGGTTTTGGATTCGGAGGCTCGTTGCCTCTGAATTCGACAAAGCAGAAAAATGTATTTTCTTTGATGAAACAAATGGAAAGTTTTTCGTTTTCCTTTGCTTCATCAGAAAACACATTTTTTTGCAGTGCACATGTCTATCAAACAGAGTGAATCTATCTAGTAGGGATGTAGACAGCAATGAAAGCATAACATGGGTTCCAATCCTTGCCTGCTGGAGCCTAAACTAAAAAATAAACGTTTGGGCTATTAATAATCTTTAACAGTCCCCCTTACACCATCACCAGAGTCTTTCACATGCTTCCAGCATCTCTGGAAGTTCCTAGGCTCATGGTCCTAGACCCCTGCTCTCCAGGGATAGGGGAACTGCACTCACATGGCAGACACAAGTTTTCTTTTACCATCAGAAAAGCGATGCTTCTTCTTTATTGCACTGCAAGGGTTAAGTGTTTGTTTTCATCTAGGGATGAAAATAACAAAGATATACTCACCTGAACCTCAGAGCTGGCTGGTTGCTATACTGGTCCCTGAGGCCTTGCTCCCCTCTAGGTCCCGTAAGTCATCACATCCTATATCATGTAAAGGACGTGAGGACACCAAGGGACATTCCATTGCTGGAGTTGAGGAGGAGACAGGTTGCAGGGACCGGTCTTACAGTCAGCCAGCTGGCTGTGAGGTTCAGGTCAGTATACCTTTTTGCATTCCTAGACAAAAATGAGCAGCTAATCCTTGCAGTGGTTAAGAATATTTATGCCTGGAAGTCTTTAACTTTTGTATACGGTAATTGGGGACAGCTTTCCACCAGCAACAGAACTCAGCCTTTCTTTATGCATTGGTTGAGAAATAGGGTCAGCACCTCTAAAGACCTTGTCACACCACCTTACAAGACAGGGCCACACAGAAGTATGTATATTTATTTCCCATATAGTGACAATGTTAACAAAAATGTAAATACTATTATTCCTGTATGATTTATACACAAGAACATATGTAAATATGTACTGTCATTCAGTATTACAATCCCCTGATTTGCTTTCCCAGTGCTTTCATATTAGGGTGCAACATAGGCATAAGCAGATTCTAGGTGGAACCTCTGTGACTTGTAAGTTTCAGCCTTTTTCTGCCTGTCAGAGATTGCACTGGGAGGTACAGCTCGTGAAGATTACCTGGGTCCTTAACGTCTGGATCTACAGAATGGGGTCACGACTGCATCCTATCACCATTTATGCTCACAGATGGCAGATCGTACTAAAGACCAGATTGTACTAAAAAAATTAAGTAAATATAAATAATTAAGTAAATCTCAAGTGCTCTGTTCATATTACTAAGAAATAAGGCAATGCATTTCTTCTAATTCATTGAAGCATAATGCATTATTCCTACAAACGTTTGTATTTGTGGATAAGGTGTTTGCAGTTGGGGCAGTAGTGGTCCACATCTTTGCAGCTGTTCACACACAAAGGTATAAGGCAGCAACCTAGCAAACATCTGTAAGAAAGGGAAATTAGGAATTACTTTTATACAAGTTTCATATCAAAAAAATACTCATACTACCTAGCTACAGTCTCATAAGAAATCCTTCCAGTCAAACAGCTAACAGGGTAATGAATTCAGTAGAGTCACTTTGTAAAGATCTACCTTAGATCATTTAAAGTGTATGTAAACCCTAACAATATAATAAGTTAACTGTATCCACATCAGATTGTGGGTACAGTTAACTTATTATCTTAAATGAATTTGAATATGTTTTTTTCTCCTTTTTTTTTTATATAGTGAGATTTTTACTTTTAAAGATGGCGTTTTTCCCGCCTTTTTTACATCACTGAGGGTGTGGTTACTAATGATTCACTAATTATATGGGGTATAGATGTAGTGTGTGAACACCATTACTCTGTCACAATTTTACTGCCTTGAAGAAGGGACCCTGTGCGGCCCCGAAACGTCGGCTCTGTTGATTGTAGTGACACAATTGTCCATTAAAAAAGGACATATATATTCTAAACGAGTGCTGGTGACCTGTTTCGGTGCCATCCGTGATAGTCATTGCGAGCACCACCGTTCTTATTTGGCCAGGACTGCTGTAAGGTGTGCGGAGAGGACCCCCACCACCTGAAAAATTATGTTCATTCATGTCACATTGACTGGTCAAAGTTCTTTTTTATACTGAACTTATCCAATTCTACTGCCCTCTGCCATTTTCCAGCTCCAATGACAGGAGCACAATGCACATTTGCATGCCTCCCAACTGTCCCAATTTCTGCAGGACTTTCCTGGGCTTTCAGCCCAATTCCTAGAGTCCCATAGACCCACTGTGTAGGAAGAATTGATGATTTCTGCTTAATCACATTGTCAGAATCCATTTTGTCAATAAGCTTGATATTATGCTCAATGAAATATATTCTGAAATGTATCTCATAAGTAAAACGGTTTGTCCGAATTTTATATTACGATTTGGTATTGAACATAGTTTAAAACCCTAAAAAACATCTATAGGTTAATTAATGTTTCTGTAACTTGTCACTTGTTCGTGAGACACAAAGTTGCAAGTCACACTTTCCTGGTTAGGTACTAGCTGTTATCTTAAGTCATTGGAGATATTGCCATTCTAGGAGTTTTTAGTTTACTTTAATCTAAACTCAGGCGCTTGCGATGTATACGTGAGGAACAGTTTTAAATATTGCTGTTTTAGGATTGGATGCATTTTTTGGATTTTTTTTAACTAACCAATGATGTAGAATTATAATCTTTTTCTTGGTTTGTGAACCTTTATAGGCTGTATGAACTAGGGTGGGGTCAGAATAGGCCTGCAAGACTATGAATCTTACCCCACACGTGTGTGTTAAACAAACCTCTTATCTGATTTGGAGCTACTCACAGACTGTTGCTGCTTTGTTCTTCGCCTAATCACCACCCCATGTCCTGGTGCTGGAATGCTCATTCCAGCACCCAAAACTGGTGTCTGACCAGTGCAAGCAGGAGAGTGAGGAAAACCTATCCTCACCCTAACATCACATTACTCAAAACCGCAAGAAAAGTCTGTGTCAGTTTCTCTCTCTCTTTCTCTGTTGGTTTCTCCCTGCATTTCCCGAAGATAATTAGTACTCCATATCAAGCTGTGAGCTTGTCATCAGCAATGACTCAGGTCACAAAGCTAACATGTGATGTTATGGGGAGGGGTCTACACATTGAGGACATCTATTATCACAGTACAAACCTTTATAGCCTCTACACCCAGGGCTATAGCTACCATGGGGCGAGTGTGTGCAGCTGAGAGGGGGCGTCCTGGCCATGCCCCCTCATCCCTGTTGCCATGGTGAGCACAGGGCGCCATGGCAAAAGGGGCGCCAGGCGGCCAACACAGCTGCGGCACGGCAAGGAGAAGAGGGGCGGCACAGCCTCCAGATTCTCCTCGGATCCCTGCTGCTCTCCCCTGCCTATATGGGCAGAGGCAGCGGGGATCCGAGGAGAAATGGAGCGCAGCAGCCGGCAGCTGGGTAGAGGAGGGTGCAGTCATTCTGGACGGCCTAGCTGTGAGGAGAGAGAGCCGCTTGGCCAGCTCACGGCTCTTTCTCTCCTCACTGTTCAGCCATCCTTAAGTGACAGCACTCCCTCCTCTGCCCCCCTCCCTCTTTGTGCAGAGCAAACACTGGAGTAATCAGCTGATCACTCCAATGTTTGTAAATAACTGGTGACACATAGTACTATGTGTCCCCAGTTATGAATAAATGGGAATTGTCCTCAATTTCTTTTTATATTTCTGAAAGGGAAATGTCAGTGGTCTGTTTAGACCCCTAATATTTCCCCGAAGCCCCCCCCAACAGTAAAAAAAATAATAATAATAAATATAACCCCCACACTCACACACACTCACTCATGCACACATATTAGACATGTGCAAAGACTAAACATTTGTTTTAGATGAAATGAACAGAAACTAAAAATGTTTTCATTAATTTCATGAAACAAAACAAATTTTTATGCTATTTTGGATTTGGCTACCAGCTCATTCTGCTCATGCATGCCGCCATCCTGGAGGCGGGGCGCATTACGTCACATGATGCCGTGCATGTGCGGCATCGGGTAATATCATGCGTCTGTTAGGGGGGCACAATTTTCTGTTTTTGCCTCTGGCGCAAAAGGCAGTAGCTACAGCTCTGTCTACACCTATTGTGACAGGACAGTGCCGTGTCACTGTGGTGATTGGTGTGTTTGGCGCCCAGGACTCTCGGCCAAAGGGGCTGAGGGGGTCCAGAAAACATATAATGTTACAGGGAAGGAGCTCAGTTTCCAGTTGTTTCAAGGATTTCTGGAGTATAACTGGGATCTGGGTCTCTGGAGATTTCTAAGAGTCTTGGGCGGGATTAAATCTACAGTCCTGGGGCCAGGTGCAGCCAATTGGCAGGCCAGACTGTCCAGGTGGCTGATAACAGCCCTATTAAGAAAGTGGACAGAGAGGAAGAGGCAGTCAGTGGTGCAGGAGTACATGCTGAGCTGGAGTCTGGCTGGAGAGGCCGAGAGGGCCTGTGGCACACGTGGTGTGTGGGCGAGACCAGGAGGGTCTGTGCCACACGAGGTGTGTTTGGAAAGGTCGGGAGGACCATTGTCACACACGGAGGTGTGAAGCTGCTGGGTGTCTGGCCATGAGCCGACTGAGGCTCTAACCCTGAGGTGGGACATGCTACCAGTGCTGAGCCAAATCTTGGATGTTACTGGAGATGGACCCTGTTTTATGTTTGTTTGCTGAAAAGAAGCAATTTAAGTTCTACTGTTTGGAAGAAAATAAAGTTTTATTTGCTGATACGGCGAGCTAAGGATCCTTAAATACCCTAAACGTTACACTATGCTAATTTATCATACCTTGTGGTGGGGGAAGGGGGGTGGTTTCTATATATATTATATTGCAAGTGAGTTGCGCTCGGTCTGAATGCAAATTAAAAATAAATGTTTAATGTGTACTCTTAGGAGTGTGAAAAATTATTTAACAAGTGTAGGTACCGGGAGTCGGTGTCTCGGCTTCAATTAAAGGTTCAACTGTGAAAAATTATTTTTAAATGTAGATCCCGGTAATCGGTATCTCGGTTTATAACTGTGCAATACGACAAACAAGCGTGGGGAAAATGTTTTCGATCACCAGCCGGTGTATCAATTAGGTGTTTCTGTGTACTGAGTGCACTTGATTTATCCAGACAAACCTCCTAATGATGTGAACATCTACTCAAAGAAATAATCCGAATGTAGATGACCAGGTGTCACAAACTGGTCGTGTATAAGAAAGGAAAAAGCCAATTCTGAAATCTCAATCTCCAAATAGTGACAAACTTTAAATATAGTGCGAACACTTAAATAGTATGAAAATTAAACAGTATGAAAAATAGACAAATATCACATATACAGTGCTGCTCCGTGCACTCTGATTCCTCTCAAAGAAAAAGATTAAATGCGGGGTTAATTAACTAGAATACCAGCACCGATCTAGTGAGCAGTCAGTTCAGAGCGGTCAGTTCAAACATCTCCAACCCAGGAATAGTTCAGAGAATCCAGAAAGTCCTATGGTTTCCAGTAATCCGTCCTCCTTTCTCAAAGATCTGGTCTGCTTTTTTCCTTCCTCTGGCGGACTCCCTCACCTCTCGCTGGCGACGGAAACCTATTGAAATCTCCCAGGAGGAAAAAAACGGAGAAAGGCTGCGGAATCCTCTAAGTGCAGTGATTAAAAAGATTTATTTCTTTAAAATACATAAATGCACTTACAAAACAGACGAATTGTTCGAGCATAAAATCAATAGCAGAATGTCAGCTGTGAGCGGTGAAGTCTGAATTCCCATTGTATTGTCCCCTTGATTGCTCTAGGGGATCCCGGCCAGGGGTAGGGTCTGTAATGTATGCCTGTAAAATCGTAGCATGACCCGTTGGGCTAGTGTCCCTGGGGCTAGTGTCCCTGGGGCGAGGAGTCCGCTGCGGCTTCGGGGCCTGGTCACACGGCTGCGGCCTTGTCAGAGTAGGAGACGGAGGGTATCAGGACGGAGAGCAGGCCTCTGCCTCCCTGGTCTGTGCAGAATCGGCATGTGGGGCATCCGGGGATCCCACTTCTGCTTGACCACAGGAAGGGGTATCATCTGAGGCCCGTCTAGCTGTTGTAGGAGTACCCTTCCCCTCGTAACTCACATACCCCGTCATCGTTGCTTTCCGCTCTGGCCCGGTACTCCTCGGTGAGCGATCCGAGTCCTGCTGTAACATCCCGATCGAGGAGGCGATGGAAGCCTGAGAGCTTGTCGGGGTCACATCTCCCACGGATGATGAGGCCTCCGGGGACCGCGAGGCGAATTTGGCCGTAGAGCGATCCGGCGCCATCTTGACTGCGGTCCCGCCATCCGAGGGGTCAGTCTGTACAAAGTAAGGTTTGATGGACGAGGTTGGGTGCGGTTTCCCCCGCGGAGGATCCAAAATAATCCCCTTGGAGGCTTTATTCTTTTTCCCCTTCTTTTCTTTCTTTTCCTTCATTCTGTGGGCTAGTTATCGCTGGATTAGTGCGGGTCTAGGACGGAGCTCTCGTGCTATGCGTCCACTCATGTTGCCATCCAGCCACGCCCCTCCATTATGTTTCTTTGCACACAATTCCCTCTCTGGTGGATTCGGTGTCCCATGAATATTCCTAACTAATTAAATTAGGACTACAGATCTAAAATTGATATAAGATACTACGTTAAAAAGGTCCTGACTGGGACATGAAAGATCGTCCTATTATTCATGGTGTATTAGACAGACTATCTCAGCTGAAGCACCTAGATGTAAAAGTGCCTTTTAACTTTAAATCTGTATAAGTATGATATATTATATGGCTAGGTATAGACTCAATTGTATATATGTATACATCCTGGACTGAAAATTAAGGTAATTAGATGTATGTACATATCCATTGAATGTGGAAGGGGTTAAAACGATATCAATATTCAAATTGATGTTTTTGGATGTCCTATACCTTATTCTCTTATGACTGGGGTTATTTAGGTTTATTCGGTAAAATATTATTTATATAGAGGAGTTATTATTTTCTAGATGGATCTGCTATTTTGATGGATTAAATATATTTCTATGAACATGATGCTAGATCAGAAATGTCCTACTTACTTTTTTAATGATCAGAGTTTGTAGGTAGTATAGTCTAACCCTCAAATTTAATTGTTTGATAGGAAACAGTTCAGGTCTAGTTCTACGTTCAAGCCTTTTGGTGTCATCGTTTCCATCAAATAAATCCACTTAGTCTCATTACTGCAGATATCCCTCTTCATATGGTTTCCTCTCCATTGCTTAAAA
>NW_017307679.1:411127-436527 GCF_000935625.1 Nanorana parkeri | reverse complement strand
TGGCGTGTTTGTGAGGTTAGTAAATCAACCCCAATGTGTCATTTTTGTCTGGTTATCCAACTTATCATTATTCTAGTACTACTTTTAAATATTAAAGTGATCTTTACAAATTTTTGGGAGATCAGTGGTTTCATCTGTGATAACCTTCCATGAACAGCAAACTTGCTTAGTGACTCTCTTATGTCAACAAATGCAAGGGATCCCTAAAGATCCTTTGTTTTTACCCTAGGACAATGTATAAAGATTTTTTTGTGTGTCTCTTTACTGATCTAAGTACTGCCCAGAGTAGGAATACACAGATATTGATACCAGTATCAATGCTGGGCATTTTTACTAGTACTCGTACTTGAAAATGCCACAATAATAAAAGCAGATATTGACCTTTCAAAATGTTAAATAAGTTCGTCTGCCGTTAGGTCTTGTGCTTGCTAGGGACCTTGCATCAGCCTTCTGGGGACCTTGCGTCGCCTGTTTACAGTGCCGGCCACACATCTGCTCCTTTTTGGGGAAACCCGCCGACCCTCAATAGGCGCCCCCTAGAAACAAAGGCTCTAGCTGTGTGCCTAAAGGAACTTCTACCTGGAAAAGAGGTGAGTGAGCCAAGCTTAAAGGTTCAATCTACTGAGTGTAAGTAATAACTCATGCTGTGCCTAAACTGCTGCCCTGTGACCCTGAGGATTTAACCCTTTCTGTGCCTCAACTGCTGTCTGTGACCATGAGGATTTAACCATTTACATGCCTGAACTGCTGCCCTGTGACCCTGAGGATTTAACCCTTTCTGTGCCTCAACTGCTGTCTGTGACCATGAGGATTTAACCATTTACATGCCTGAACTGCTGCCCTGTGACCCTGAGGATTTAACCCTTTCTGTGCCTCAACTGCTGTCTGTGACCATGAGGATTTAACCATTTACATGCCTGAACTGCTGCCCTGTGACCCTGAGGATTTAACCTTTGCTGTGCCTAAACCAGTGCCCTGTGATCCTGAGGGTTTAGCCCTTGCTGTTCCTAAACCAGTGCCTGGTGACCCTGAGGACTTAACCTTAGCTGTGCTCAAGCCGCTGCCCTGTGACCTTGTGCATGTAACCCTGCTGTGCTGGACTGTGTTGACCCCTTAAAAAAAGACACCTTCGCCAAGGGATTATAAAACAACTCTTGGTCTCCATGTGTGTTCTCTGTCTCCCACATCTTCTGTCACAGTAGTCCCCTATAGCTGATGGTATTCAGCATTGCTGTAAAATGTATTGCTGGGATTTGTAGTCCCTCTACAGCTTGGAGCCAGTGGCAAAACTACCAAGTTCGCAGTGTTTGCAGCTGCAACCGGGCCATGGTGCTCCACCACTGTTTTAAAGTCATTAATCTGTATTGTTTTAGAAAAATTGTCACATGACACTAAAAAAAGTATCGGTAATTGGTATCAGTGAGTACTTGAGGAAAAGTATCGGTACTAATACTCAGCCTGGAAAAAATGGTATCGGTGCATATGGGCTCCGGGCGTGTTCACAGCTCTCTGCTCTCTCTCTCCCGATCTCTGCAGCTGCGGACCAGGAACATGTCTCAGTACCTGTGATTGGCGCTGCACGCTGTCAGCTTCCTGGTGTGGCTCGGCATGTGGAGCTGCGAACACGCCCGAGCCCATCACTACTCTTTAGGCCTCATTCACTAGGGTGGTGAGGGGTGCGGTAAAACCACACGGCTGATTTGTAGCAACAATGCTTTTTGTCACAGCCAAAAAAAAGCATGTTGTGTTATTGTGTAGAGCTCTGAAACTCTTTTGATCAGGCTATAATACACATCAGCAGAACAAAGTGCACTGATGAACAACAAAGGGGTCCTATTCTCCCACTTGAAAAAAAACTCCCACAGTACTGTTTACATTATGGACAACTTTGCCGAGCTGCCGAAATTAAAAATAACCTGCTTCGTCTATGCCATATGATGCAACACAAGGACATTACAATAATAAAAATGCATGCTTTTGCATAGTCAATCATTTACTTACAGTATATCTTTATATTGTTCTTCAAGTGACGCAGTCTAAGCAATATCCATGTGTGGGAACAATTAATTTTTTTTACAATATGCAAAGAATTCTCCACATGTTAGCAAGTCCCTTCCTATAATTTCCACAATCAACATACAGTCATATCTATTGGAAAGCAATATGCAGACATCCCAACCTGAAAAAAAATCAATTCAGGGAGGTGCCCTTCTCATTTCAGAGCATAACACTGATTGATTCTATATCTGATGCATTTGTGTAACTGGGCATACATTACCTATTATTATTATTATTATTATTATTATTAATAATAAGTATCTTATTTGACATGAAAAGAAAAAGGGAACAGTGCCTTCTCCTCATGAAATACCATTTATTAGTTCAAAAAAATAAAAACTGAATAAAATAATACTCACAAACAATGTCTTAAGCAAATCATTTCTGAATGAAAACCGAATTCAACTGGCATAATGAAGCAACCGACAACCTAAATGTGGGCCAGAATCTTTGTCTTGCTGGCCCACATTTCAGTTGTCGGTTGCTTCATTATACAGGTTGAATTTGGTTTTTATTCAGAAATGCTTTGCTTAAGACACTGTTTGTGAATATTATTTTATGCAGTTTTTATTTCTTTGGACTAATAAACGGTATTTCACAAGGAGAAGGCACCGTTTCTTTTTTCTTTTCTTGTTTTACATGTTCCCTGAGGATTCCCAACCTATTATTGAACAGCATCCCCCTCAGTGCCATTCTATTGATGTCCATCTCTGGAAATCCCTTCTGAGTTTGTTATATGGAGACCTTCACTAAGCGCCGGCTATTTGGACAATACATCTAATTTGACATTTCATTACTTCTCTGTGCCAATCACAACCACACCCCAGCCACAAGGAAGCATGCCTGTGTTTTTATAAGAATTGTTTTTCTTTAGTGTATACCTCCATTGGTCCTTTCCAGGTTAGCAGAGAAACTTGATTAGATACTTTCTTGGCACATTCTCCTTGCCAAATCTGTAACAGTATGCTGGGTTTATGGTGCTCCCCACGGCCCACAGTATTTACTTGTTCAAGAATTTCCTTGTACACTTGTGCACTTTGGAGGGCTGAACCTTGCCTGCTGTTACTGGGACAACAAAATCAAAACAGATAAATAAATGCAGAGGATAAAACATATGTAAAGATGTAGGTGATAAGCAATGCAATAAAAAACAGCCAAAACAAACAATGCAAGGAAATGTTTATTTTCTTTTCTTCAAATAACAAGCAGGAGTAGGATCATTTGGTGGGCAGTTTGGAGAAAAATTATGAGGTGCAAAGTACAGTGAACCACATTCAGCAATCATAAACATCCTAACTGGTTCAATTAACAGGTCACTGCATTTTCATTTATCTTGGTAAATAAGACCATACCATATAATTCTAAAATAGTTAAATATTGCACATGCATTTTTAAAGTAACTCTGTACTTAGACGTAAGTGTACAAGAAATGGTTCAGCATGCACAAGGTCCCTGCCCTTTTTAGCACCCCCAAAGCCACTATCTGCAACTCAAGCACTCCACAAAACCTTGCACTTCTGGGTATGAGTGTACATGTGCACTTACCCTAATACAATGCTTGGGGCCCAAACAATCAGTCACCAGTTCCATGAACCATGGTGCATAGCTCTATGAAATTTTTGATGTTTTGCATACAGTTTTTGGAACGCTGGATTTGCAGATGAGGGTGATAGATATATGCTGGAAAAATAAAAGTAGGCACCTATGGTGCAGAGCAGGAAATTGGCTGCCTGTATGGAGCATCTTATAAAGAGACTTCTGTGCTAAAGAGTGTCCTGAAGAGCTGGGTATAAGCTGCTGCCAGTGGATATTGCACTCCATATCCACCTGGAACTGATTGCATATGGCCTGGGTTATTTGTGGTTGCTCTTAAGTGGTCAACTACTACTTTACTGGAAGAAAAGTCTGGAGCTGTATTTTTGCTGTTCTTGAGTATTCTGTACCCTAACCCTTTCACCAGAGTTTATTGAGCTAAATAAATCCTTAAACTCCACTAAAATGACTGGCACCGAGCTTCCTTTTAGTCTGCAATAGTGCAAGGATTCTGCCCTGAGAATGAAAATCCTAGCTCACAGAGCCACCTGGAGGTCCTCCCTAAATACCTACAGGTATGTGGGTGCTACATATAGTTGGTGCCTCCAGTTGCATTCTTGTAATATCTAATATCTTGCAGAGTCCCCTTGGACCCCAGAAAATCAGCACTTAGAAGTAACAGCAAGCTACTCGCTTGTAACAACAGGCTGTGACCCATCCCCTATTAAATCCCCTGCCTTGCTACTATGATGGTCTTCATCTACCATCAGAGAGGCAGAAGGGGGTAGCTCAGCGATAGCAACTTGTTAATGTTTCGTCATGAGCCACACCCTGCTTTTCCAGGGTATAGGAATGTGACCAGGGTCTGACAGTTTTACAGCTCCAAGCTAAAAGATATACCCTGACCTCCTTGCTTCCCTCTGGACACCTTCAACAGCTTGCAAAATAGACAATGCTTTTGGCCCTATACATTGACTGCCATGGTATGCATGATTTCTAAATCTAACACTGATGATAGAAACTCTGCCAATTCCAGACTGATTTATTATCTAAGTATAGACATCATGTTATTAGCAAAGGTGAAGGCAATCATATTGAGCCAAACAATTGGTTTATTGATCCATAGAGCTCAACTCGGTATAATGCACTGTCGACTGGCTTAGGATAAAAGCCTGCTAACTGTTTGAGAAAGCCAAGAAGAGGAAATTTCACTAATGCTTCTCTTACTTGACATTACAGACTCTCTTTCATGGCCTCATCTATTCTATATTTTGCAACAGTACATGCAGTCACATTATCCTTATGCACGATCCCCAAAAAACCTGGCACTTTGTGTAGGAGGAAACACTTTACCCCCTCCTTCTATCTTTTTTTTTTTTTTAAACATTTTTTGGTGCCTGAGTGATCATTCGCTAGTTTTGAGCACTACCACAGACCATTTCATGATAGGGACTATTTCCTGTTGGCTAAAGAAATAAAGAAAGGACACCACAGAATATATACTGAAGGGCCACAGTGATAGGTGGGTATAGTGTTAAATAATATAGACTCCGCACAGCCATCCTGAGACCCCCATAGCCTGCTAGGAGCCCACACAGCCCACCTGAGAGCTTGTACAGCCTCCTGAGACCATGCACAGTCCACTTGAGATGCCACACAGCTCAACTGAGATCCCGCAAGCCCACCTAAGAGCACACCTGAGACTCTGCACAGCTTCCTGAGAGCTGGCACAGCCCACCTGAGGGCCCACACAGTCCCACCTGAGACCCTGCACAGACCACCTGAGACTCTGCTCAGCTTCGTGAGAGCTGGCACAGCCCAACTGAGAGCCTACACAGCCTCCTGAGACCTTGCACAACCCACCTGAGATGCAACACAGCCACATGAGAGCCCTCACAGCCCACCTGAGACCCTGGATAGATAAGGAAGTTACCCTGGAGCAACAAAGAATATGTAGCTTCATATTATTCTGCATAGCTGTATAATGTATTGCTGTTATTTGTAGTCCTCTATAGCTAGTGGTATGCTGCATTGCTAATAGCGCAACCTGTCAGAAGCGGGATACAGCGTGCGCTCTTTATCCAGCGACTGACAGGTTATACAAAATGTCTTAAACAGGAAAGAATGGGGCACGTTTAGATTGGGGGGTGCCCGAATTTAGTCTTGCCTAGGGCTGCACAAAACCAAAATACACTACTACAGGCAGGTGTTTTACCACAAGATTTAAGAGTCTGCAGATGACACAACATTGTAAAATTAGCAATTTTCAGACAATTTTAAAAACAATTGTGGGCCCAAATGTATTAGAGACAAAGAGCACAGGTAGGCTATTTACTACAACAATTAAGAGACCACAGAGAATACAGCAGTGTAAAATTGGCCAGCAGCAATTTTAATCAGGGATAACGGGCCTGCCAGCAAATCACCCCATCACATACCTTCCCAAAGGAAAACATTTGCTTTTTTTCCGATGCACATTGCCCAAGAATATTATACTTTTTTGAAGAAAAGGCAAATATGCTATGTGGAAAACACAGACAAACAACAGTTTAGCGCAAACACAGACAAACAGTTTAGCGCTTGTTTCGACCAATCAAATGCAAGGAAATTATGGTAAGGCAGCTCTTAAAGAAATAAGTCTCCCATGTTGGGTACTCAGAAGCAACTGAAAGCATTGGAATAATGGGTGCCAAACCAAAAGGTGAAAAAAGTCCAAAGATGCCTTTTATTATTTATAGTTTGATTTAAATATGAATATTCAAAAGGCATATTTTGACCGTTTCACCTTTTGGTTTGGCACCAATTATTTCTATACTGTAAGCAAAACACATGCAGCCTGCTAGGACTGCAGTGCATGTGGACACTTACCGGCTGTGAAAAAAGTCAATTGCAGCAAGCAAAAAATAGGAAAAATGAAAGCCTGCTATGGATGTAGACAGTGTATGTGGAGAGGCTGTAAAGAAGCTGCGGGAAACACATTAGCAGCATTCAAATGTAAAATTCCTTTCCTTTCTCCATCCCTCAAATTTTAGGTTTACACCCACTTTAAAAGACCAGTGCCCTACACTAATCTGACCTGTCCCTATGCCCTCTAACAGCAGCACTACCCATGCTTTTCCTATCACAGCAAAGCAAATTGTCAATATGGCTGCTGGGAACTTAGCCTTTTATACCGAGGGGGTTGGCACAGAAGATGGCCCCCATTATTAGCCATTTTAGGCCCCCTGATCTAAGTTTAAAAGGGAATAAGTGCAGCATTTGTTAACGGTTGCTATGGCAGTGAACAGACACATTAATTCACTATTTTTGCAAACTGCAAATGGATTAAGTTCACCTCAAACCTATCCTCAACCCAAACCTCATCTCTAGTCCTCCCTGTCCCAAATGTGCACCTCACAGTCCTCAAACGAATTTCCCTTTACCTTAAGGTGTAGGAAAACTGCTTGACCTGTAAAATGTGCCTTCCTATCCAGGGTCACTAGTTTGTTGAGAGGTTTTATCATTTCAATGTACAGGTTGTTGCTTTTCTCACTACACTGCAATGCCCCCAGATTGTGTTCAATTGGGTGCTGGGAGTAGAAAATCATATGGTCTGTGTCTAGTCTGTGTGTGTAGTTTCCCAGTAGACCTCAATGTGCAAGTCTCCCCCTCCTTGACATGTAACACTGAGCTGATATGGTAACAGCAAACATAGGGATTGATTTACTAAAGGCAAATAGACTGTTCACTTTGCAAGGGAACTTTCATTGTGTAAGTGAATTTTCCCTAAGCTTAGAGAATGAGTTGAACCTCTACTAAGTTTCATCCTTCAGTTATGTTCAAGCAAAAACAATCAGGGATATTCACAAAGGGTGAAGAGTTTGGAGAAGGCAGGAGAAGTCAACAATATAAGACAACATAGCTGATTTGGAAAAATTCTCCAAGTCAGCGCACTTTCCAGTTCAACTATGTTGTCCTAGATTGTTCATTTCTCCTGCCTTCTCCAAACTCTTCACCATTTTGGGAATAACCCTGTATGTTTGTTTTTTGTTTTCTTTTTGCACATGATTGGGAATTCTTTGCAAACTGATTTTTAACCACCTTCCCTAAACTATGGAAAATTCCCTTGCAGTTAAAAGCCTATATAAGCCTAGTAAAGCAACCAATATCTCATGGGGCCTGGTGTAGGAGGGGGCTCAATGAGGAAGGCTGATTAGGAAAACTGAACTATGAAGTTTCCAGTATAGAAGGGCTGATGTCAGACCTCAGGATCGTCCAATTACAGATCTCCCAAACATTTGATATATTGCTCTCTGAACTTCTGCTACAGAATGAAATTAACCTTGTATGGCTAATGCAGTCATAAATGCCAGAGTTTTATCTTTGTTAAAACCTTATCGGAGGGCTGAGGTTTGTGATTGAACAAAAAGTTTAATGAAGTTAGAGTTTAAAGAAGTTTGTAATGGGGTTGCACAGTAAGCGTGTGTAAGAGCATTAAACATTTTGCCATACCATAAAATATCTTTATGGTCATCATAATTGTTAGTGCTTCCATAAGTTTTATCCCCATCACTATGCTGACAGCTCCCCTGCTGCCTGTCTTTGATAGACACTTCATGTTAAGGTCAGTGACACATATTATCACAGTTGACACTGCCAGCCACTGCAGAGAGAGTTAGCCAGGGTGCCCCAAAGTTTTGCTGTGGTGCCCCATAATTTATATATATATATATGCCACTGAAAAATGGTACCCTTCGCAGACCTATTGTAGGAAAGAAAACCACAATTAAAAAAATGATTTGAGTGAAAATATTTCCATTTAAATTTAATATAAAATGCTGATTGCCAGATGCTGCAGTTATAATGTAGTAATTTAGGTTGCTTACATTATAATTACGTTTTTATAGTCTGCAAAAGATTTACATTTTCAGTGCAATGTTCATCCTTCCTTTCTCCAATATTTTTGAGCTAAAGTTTTCCATACCTACAGTTGACCACCAGGGGGCACTGCTGCACCTCTATGGATACAATTATGATACATACGATGATGACAAAACAAACACTTTACTGTCTACAATTTAATAGACTGGAACAAAGCACTACATTGAGTTATAATTTTCATAGACAGCATCAAATTCAGTTTTTAATTTTTAAACTTTGATATAAAAAAAAATACTTAGTTAAACTTACAATATTGCTTTTGTGCTGTAACCCAAAGGTTATATGCCAGGACAAACCTATTCTTTTAGTAGCACACACTCACAAATATGAGTTAACACACATATACACAATGAGGTTGTTTTAGTAGAGTAGATCATGTTCATTGCGCAAAGATAATTTTCACCTATTATATGGGACGATGCTAAGGGGCATTTCACGAGCTGAAACGGAGGGGAGAGAGGTTGAGCCCTGACTGTGGGGGAAGTGGAGATCAAGGAAGTAAAACTGCTTTGCAAAATCCCCTAGACATAAACAAAAAGTTAACACTTATAGTGTGAGCATGGCCCCACTACAAGAGGAGGGTTTTTGTTCCCTGGAGATGGGCTTAAATATCATACCTGGGGGGTCCCCTTATCCTGCCTGTAAAGTGACACATCTGTACAATATATAGAACCAGCTGCAGCAAAACTGACATTTCTGAAGAAAAAAAAAATTACATTTATTTATTTATTGATTTTAAAGCATGCAGTTTTCCCTCTCAAACAATACCAGACCCTTTAGGTCTGGTAGGAATGTTAGGAGGGACCCCATGTAAAAAAAATTGCGTGGGGGTTCTCACTAAAAGTCATATCAGACGCTTAAGGTCTGGTAGGAATATCTAGGAGGGACCCCATGTAAAAAAATGTGTGTGGGGTTCCCCCTCAAAGTCATACCAGGCCCTTAAGGTCTGGTAGGAATTTTAAGGCAGAAAAGAAATGAGGGGAAACGTGAGTTTCCCCCTAAAATTTCCAACCAGACCCTTGATCTGAGCATAGGCCTGGCAGGGCCAGAAAGGCACCCTGCTCCCTCCAGGCCACATGCCCTTGGCACTGGGAGGGTGCTTTTCCAGGGTGACTCCTGGAAAAGCACCTTATCCCCATGCCGATGAGGACAAGGGCCTCTTCCCCACAAGCCCTGGGGCGTTGGTTGTGGGGGTGCGGGCAGTGGGCTTATTCACATCAGGGAACCCCTTGTGCCACCCCCCCTTGTGAATTAGTAAGGGGTTGAATAAAAGGTTTACAAAAGAGGCCATACTTTTGAAAAAATCTTTTATTTGAAAAAAAAAGACATGTTTTTGACAAGTCTTTTATTATAAACAAAAAAACTAAAATGGATCCACTGACATAATCCAGTGTCAATCATGTTGTCCATGATGACGATAACACAACAAAATAAAAAATAAAAAAATAAAAAATAAATAGAAATAATAATAAAAAAGCTGACGACCGTCGTCCCGTTCACTCACGACGAACACCCGCCGCAGAATGGCGTTTGTTTCACAGATGCCGATAACATATAAACATTTGGGCGGAGCTAACAGTGACAGCTAGCTCTGCCCAACTGTTTACAGTTATAACAGGTGAGCCATGATTGGGCAGAGTCATCATGACTTTGCCCAATCTTGGCTCTCACAGTTCTCTGTGCCCTGATTGGGCAAAGTCTTGTGCCTGAACTGTGCTCAGGTGCAAGGCTTTAGCCAATCAGGGCTCACAAGGCACAGTGCCTTGTGTGGGGTGCTTGGCAGGCGGACAGCCCGCCGAACACCCTGACAGTTTGTGTGTTCGCCAAACTCATGTTCGGCTCGAACATCGAGCCCAACCCTAATATTTACACAAAAACGTCAAGACTGGCTTCACAGCTATGCGATATGTTGTAGTAACATGTGTTACCGCAACATATAGCACTGCGCATTCAACTGCGAGGTGCATTGTTCTGCCATTCATTTTGAATGGCATCCCAGCACACCTTGTCAGAGCACCTAAACACGTGCCTTTCATGTGCCACAATTCACAGGTAGGACACTTCCTGTTTTTCTGTCTTCCAGACCATGAAGGGGTTTTGGCATTGGTGGGTGATTCCAGATATGTGATGTCCAGTGTCTTTTTACCTGTTGTAAAAGCTGGTAGGCGAATTTCCCACTGTTCGCAATTACCCCTTTAACCACTTAAGGACTGACATGTTAAACTCCATTAATTACCAGGCCATTGATGTGATAGTTTAACTAAGAATTACACCATCATGCAACACTGTATCCAAATGAACTTAATACATACACAGAGGGAGGCAGAGGTGAAGGGGTTGATGTAGTGGAGGGAGGTTGATGAAGGGGTTAAAGAACAGATATGCAGGATAAGAGAGGTGAAAGGGTTAATATGCAGGACTAGCTTGGTGCCTTGTGATTCCTGCGATGTTGCTGCTCTCCAATGTCTAATGACAGCAGGAGCACTGGCTTGTGCTCACTGAACAACATTACTTGCTCCAGAACAGCCGCTCCATCTACCAGCTGTTTATGTACAGTGGCTAGAAAAAAAACTGTTCATGTATTTTTGTTTGTAGTGGAATTTGCTTTAGCTTTTTTTTGGGTTGGCATTGAGAAATGGGGAATTGGTCAACAACAAAAGAAGTGGTATCAGTGGTTTACTGTTGTTTATTTAACCAAAGAGAGTATCAGGATCCATATTAGAATATCAAAATAGTGGCTTATTGGAAGTGTACAAGGTGTACTGTATTCAGCTATCTGCACAGCAGTGCAGGTACTGTGTTTTGATGACCTCTGGTGCCACCGAGTATGCTGTGCATTTTTCCACTCTGCACACCACCCAGCATTGAGTTATGGACAATTGTTTTCTATGTCCCATTGAGGTGGTTGGTATTGATGTGGTGTGGAAAAATGCTGGTCACAGCACATTGTTTGAAGAGGCCTTAAATGTGTAGCAATAAATTGACAAGGGAATATATTTACCGCAATATGCCTTTTTAAGTAAAGATGTAAAATGCTCCTTTGTTTGAGAGCGTTAATTATCCTTGCATCAGAGAACTAGGAATACTTAACTTGCTGTCAAACATTGTCAAGTTACCTGATACAGTACATACTGATACTGATGAAATTGTTCAGGGCATCTAAAATGTTACAATTACAATAATGCTACTTACCCACCTCCCTGTCGTACTAAAACAACTGCTAGGGGAAGTGTTTATGCTGAGTGTACTTATTAAAACGTCCTTTTGTCTATTGCTAGTACGTGCAGCCATTAGACAGCAGAGATCATATGCTAAAGGTACAGAGCCAATCAGAGTGGCATTTGCCATTTGTTTTGCTTGTCTGGTTTGTTGCAGTGACACACTGGGGGTCTCAGCGGCTGTTATGATGTGCAGGGTTTCTGGTGTGTCCCTGTGCCTTTAAGGAGGTTGGGCTGCCTTCTGGCGAACCTGCACTTAGTTACAAAGCAAGCCGATGTACGGCTGATTTCAGCCGATGTACGGCTGAAATTAGCCGTACCAGCCTGAAGTGAATAGCCGAACAGTGTTCGGCTCACTTCACTTCAGATCGGTCATTCACTCGGCTGCCCTCGGCAGCTTCGTGAATAGACCCCTTAATTTATCTTTTGCTACATGTGCTCCAAGATGGAGACTCTCATAGGTTAGAGTTTGGACCGCACTACACAGAGGTGCCTTGATGAGGCAGGGCGGCTTTCACATATTCTGCAGAAGACGCGTATCTAAAACCTCTGTATTTAACCTTAGCGGTTAGAAAGGTTTTTTTGCATACTGACTGGTGAGTGTGCTGGTAAACTTTTTGCTGTTGTACTGTTTAAAGCCCTTCCATGTGCACCTTGCTTTAAAGACTAGCTGCCCCTAACCACCTCAATACCAGTATGCTTCTTCATTTTCAAAAATTGTGGCAAAAAATAAGATTACCTTGGGGTGTCCACTTTCCCAAAAGAGTAATTTGGGTGTATTTGCAATGTCCTGGCATTCTTATTTGATATATTCTAACAATAAGTAAAATAACAATAATGCTAATTTATGTCTAACAAATGCAGTGGTTATTAAATTTTGCCAAAAGAAAGATCTATCTGTCTATCTTCTCCATCTGTCTTAAAAATATGTATAAAATACATTTGGATACAATAATGCATGACCAGGTAATTGTCAGTCAAACTTTCCGCAGCACTGAAAACTGAAAAATGGCATGAAAAGGAAGAAGGGTTAACATGCTGGTATTGAGGTAGTTAAATGGAAAGTATATTGTACTCCAAAAGAGCACATATTGTGAGATATTATTAAAGTATCAAATTTTAATGTTGTTTTGACATTTTAATTGCCTGCTTTTCCCTATTTTTTTATTGTAATAAATATGGAGATACATACTGTAGATTAACAACTGGAAAGGAGTCAGCCTAGTTCAACCTCTCTGCTTAACAACTGTCAAGATATCAACCAGACTATGAGTGTATTGTTTTCAATCAGTCAGCTGACTCATAGACTTGCATTTTAATAGAAAAGTTGTGGTAGAGATTACTTCCTGTCCCAATGACAGCCTTTAATAGCAGAAGAAGACATAAGGAGAGCCATCAGAAAGACAGAAAGTCCCAAACAGTAATAATAACCCAGCAAATACTTAAATCCATATGTAAAAGAAGTGATCCTAGCCGCCCCAACTTGAGTCTGACTGCTTGTTCAGCTTTCTGGGTTCTCTCTTAAGATCTTGTGATTGCTTGCTTCTGCCTGCTGCTGGACAGTATACTTGGCAATAGTGTGGGGGCTGCACTAATCAGAGCTGTGAAGATTTATACCACATTGACCAACCACTAGGATGTCAGTGGTGCAGGCTATGAAAGGGCATACTTATTTAAGAGTAACCTTGGAAAGTCTTCCCCCGGGCCTCCTACCTGGGAGACTGATGCTGTTGTATATCTGATCCTTCTAGTTCTGCTGCCTGAGGAGGGTGAACATGACTGAAGTATGGTAATTTCTCCCCAAGGAATTGGTAGATGGGCCACCCAGTATCTTACAGCCAGGTGCTTATGGGCCGGTTCACCCCAGAAGCAGTGGGGCTGTACTGGCTACTTTTTTCCCACACAGCCCCAAAACACAGGCAATGCAATTTGTCTTGTTTCAAGTAGGCACAGTTCACACCACTGCATTATGGTGGTGTATGCTAAAAAAGAGTACTACACGCAGTACTTTTTTCAGCACAGCATGGTAAAACATAGTACAACCACATCACACCGTGCTATGCCAATAAAACTTAATGAAATGTCACTCATGACATTTAAATAAAGTACTAACAAAAAAAGAAAACAGTGTGATGCATAGGGATCGACACATTAGCACAATGCCTGTCATTGCACACCAACAACCAGGTATAGCATGGGCTGCTGGTGTTAACAGACCCTAAAGGTTCCCTATCTGTGAAGTATTTACTTACTTTTTGTCTTTATTTTCTGGAGTCTGAAAGTTCGTGGATATCCTGTGTCCTATTAACCCCACAGTTCCCGCTTTGAGAGGAACCAGAGCGCACTGGGTTGCACTGTACTTTTTATCACTCATTATTTGTCGGTTAATCATTATATAGATTTATGCATTATATACGTTTTTTATAGGCCTTTTTTTCACTTATGATTAATGATTATACACAATTTTTTCACATATTGGACTTCATACACAGTTGATTTTATTAATTGTTCATTCACATATACACTGTTTTATAAGAATGCCCATATGGATGTTTTTGATATAAATGATTTGTTCAGTATGTCAAAGCCCACTATACATATACAAACACTCGAGTAACAACGGGCTATGATTGACACGTTCACATACCTTTTAACCATCCATTCACTGTCACTAGTGGAGATATTTATTTTGTTATCTGCAGGTAATCTTTCCCTTTGTTTCGAGAGATTATTACATTTATTTCAACACCTATTCACAATCTGACCGAGCGCAACTTACTTGCTACACATCCTGTGTCCTAACTCTCTCTCTTTTCCCCAGGAATGTTGAGAGAGAGTCAATAATCAGCGTTCGGCTCACTTCACTTCTGATCGGTCATTCACTCGGCTGCCCTCGGCAGCTTTGTGAATAGACCCCTTTGTTTGCATGTAAAAGTAACTGGCATCCATCTGTTCACATTCCTCCACTATTGCAAAGGAACAGTCCCTTTGGGGTCCCTCATATGCCTTTGGGGGTCATGGGGTGCTACGGTAAAATTATTTACTCAAAAAAAATTGAAAAGCTCATCAATTTCCTTTAAACATAAAATCAATTACTACCAAGTATTTTTTAACAAGCTAACCGAAGCCTGTGTTTTTCTCTCTGATATCTACTTATTCTGTCACAATCTCACATAGAATTTATTTATTTATTTATTTAGTGCTGACACATTCAAGCTCTTTGCAGATTATATCACATCAGCAAAAACATGTTTCTCTTAACTTTCTGCTGATTGCCTAGAAGTAACTGATGACATGGTATTCTGTAAGTTATGGACCACTACACAGAGACACTTACGTTCTTGCCCGTAGAGAGCAGCCACCTTTGTGTTTTACTATTTTCAACACATTTTGTCAGCCTCAGGTTTGGACTGATTTGGGAACGAGTGGGGAGTATATTGGCCAAATGGAATAGCCAATGGGAATGTAACATTGGTCACCAGGTACTCTACTAATATACTAAGATATCATGGTCAAATTTTCAAGTTCTCTAATGCCAGGGAATGCACCAAGATGGCAGATGAAGTAGTGAACCTGGCTGCGGCTCTCTAAATTATTTTCCTTAAGCACACCAGACCCCATAGAGGAATGAGAGTAAATAAAATGCACTTTATTATGAGTTCTGTAAGGTAAAAGGTATATTAATCCTTTAAGAATATAACTGAGCTATGTTATATTGTAACCTAATAGCAATCAATCAAAAGTCAGCTATTAGGAGCCCAGCATGCAGAAATAATGAAAATGTATATTTGTCTGAATTGGATGGTTTGAATTGTGGTAAATGTAATTGTATACTGAACATCATATTACATAAATCCTCAAATTATAGTTATCAGGTCTATAAGGGCTCTCAGATGAGATCTCTCGGGCTCTGAGGTGGTCTGTATGGGCTCTGAAGTGGACTTTATGGCTCTGAGATGGTCTATAAGGGCTCTTAGGTGGTCTCTGCTGGCCCTTATGTTGTCTATATGGGCTCTCAAGGGGGCTGTGCTGCTCTTAGGTGGTCTATAAAGGCTCTCAGATGAGCTTTGTGTGCTCTGAAGTGGTCTGTGTGGGTTCTCAGAGGGGCTGTGCTTCTTTCAGGTGGCCTGTATGGGCTTGCAGGTGAGCTCTGAAGTGGTCTGTATAGGCTCTCAGGGGGTCTGTGTGGCTCTCAGGTGGTCTTTAAGGGCCCTCAGGTGGACTCTGCAGGCTCTCATGTGGTCTGTATGGGCTCTCGGGGGCTCTGCGGCTCTCAGATGGTCTATAAGGGCACTTAGGTGGGCTCTGTGGAGACACATGTGGTCTGTATTGGCTCTCAAGGGAGCTTTGCGGCTCTTAGGTTACTTCTGTGGGCTCTCAGTTGGTCTGTGTGGGCTCTCAGGAGGGCTATGTGGCTCTGAGGTGATCTATAAAGGCTCTTAGGTGGGCTCTGTAGGCTCTTGGGGAGCTGTGTGGCTCTCAGGTGGTCTATAAGGGCCCTTAGGTCTGTACGGGGGTCTGGAGAGTTTCAATGGCAGATGCGGCTCTCTAATTAGAAGGAGCTCGCTGCTGGCTAGGTCCCTGAGAGGCTCCAGTGAGCGGCCGTTTAATGTGCCTGATTAGAGGGCTGCCTCGGCCTAATTGTGGCTCTCCAGTTCGTAAGTAACAGATTTGAATGGTATGGCGCTATTCTGTGTGTGCCAGCCAGAATCCTCATCAGTCAGAATTCTCTCTGTGTCCATGTACTGTCAATGCGCCTGCGCAACGTCTCACTCCCCTTTGCGTTCTCCAACCTCCTCTCAGCGTGCTTGCGCGGCATCCAACAGCGGTATCAAGCTTTCCAAATATAGTTACTGTGCCCGCCCGTTTAACAGAACACAGGACCTGGGCTCACATGCCAGCAGAGAGGGCCCCACATGACCGCTCTGGCACGCATGACATAGATTGTCCACCACTAAATGAACTTATACTTTGCCCACAGGAGACAATGCAACAAAGTTGACTTTAATGCTTGCCCCTCAAATGGTTATACTGACCTCCCATGGAAAAGAAGTGACATACCAGGTACATTTGGGTAAGAAGCTTGGTAATAGTGATGAGCCTAATCTGCCTGGGTTAGATTCATGCTGTTTTGGTCAAACTCATCAAGATATCTGAAAAATGCAAACTTTAATCTGAACCCCACTGAAGTCTATGATCAAATGAAAATCAATTCTGCCTATTTTCATAGGGAATAGGCAAGGGATTGTGAAAAGATTGTAAAAAAAAAAAAGCATGGAAGAACTGGGAACTGTAAACACTAAAATAAATAAACACATGCTGTTCAGTAGGGGGGGTGGGCTTCCATTTTATGAGACTTTGAGGGCAAAAAGGGAAAAATACCAATTCCTCAAATGTCATGCTTAGGAGATGCGTGTGTTCTGATTAACCAAATGTGCTGCTGTAGTTCCTGATTTCTGTGTATGATCCTGGCTCTGGCTGACTGATCCCCTGGTTCCTGACTCCGGCATTGTTTCTGTTCATCCTTCTCTCTGTGCTCCCTGATCTGACTTAGCTGACTACCCGTTTTGGCACTTAACCCCTGGCTTGGCTCTGACTACATCCTGGACTTACTCCATTGTTTTTTGCCATTCATGCTCATTGTTTTCAATAAACTCCTTTTATATTTTAAACCTGCACTTTAAATTTCAGTCTGGTTCCTTAACAGATATATTGTACAGATTTGCACATTGTGTAAGCAGTTTTACTTTTGCATAATGTAAGATAGAGTGACAAGACATTTATTATTGTGAAATAAAAAATTACAGTGTATTAGGCTAGAGACAACACCCAGAAATATTGCACAGACAGGTTACACATCATGTAAGCATTTGTACTAGGCCACAATGAAAGAGGGAAAGACCAGGCAGGTTTTATTGTGAAATAAAAATGACAACATATTTTTTCTGACCCAAAAGCCAAAAATATAGTACAGATTCCATGAACAGTATGTAAACCTTTTTAGTAGGCCATTATTTCAGAATGAGAGACCAGGCAGTTTTATTGTAAAAAAACAAACTACAGTGCATTTATTCTTAAGACAAAAGCAAGAAATATAGTATAGATTTGATGCAAAGTTTTTTTAATAGGTCACAATTTCAAAGACAAGGCAGGTTTTATTCTGAAATAAAAATTACAGTGTATTTTTTCTGAGACAAAAGCTAGAAATTTAGAACAGATTCCATGCACAGTACTTAAGCCTTTTTTATTAGGCTGAAATCTCAGAGGGAGAGACCAAGAAGATAGTATATAGTGCAACTTAAAATGATAGTGTATTATGTGAGAGACATCATGCAAGTGGTTCTACTAGGCAGAAGTTGGAAAGCAACAGATGAAGCAGTCATTATTCATTATTGTTAAATTAAAATTATATTATGTCATAGACAAGATCCATAAATACTGCATACATACACTGTACATTATAAAATAGTTTTTACTATCCTACAATATAGGAGGGAGAGATGATGTCAGTTTTATTGTAAAATATCATTGAGTGTATTGTTTATGGTACAGACTCCATAGTGAGCAATGTGGCAGTTGGAGTATGACACATTTTGTAGGACTGTAGGCCTTATTGGCTTAACCACATCCTTATTTTCAGAGGAGAAAAAAGTTATATTTAATTGACCAAATAAAATATATATCTATGTAACCAAAAACTAATTAACATAGTAAATGCAGCATATGTAACATTTCTGCAATTTTCTTTAGAACTCATTGCATAAAGCACATCCATTTTTAGTTTGGAGTGTCCCGGTATATATTTTTAAATTTGAAATAGAAGTAATATGGTATCTGCCCCTTCCTCTTTGTGAATGAGTAAGGGGTACATAGCACTGGATGAGGCGATTAAGGAGGAGGGGGTAGAGGTGACTCAGCTGCTACTATCATCAAGTTGCAGGACACAGGGCAGTATCAGCTGTGCAGCAATGCATACCCAGTCATCAACAAAGCTATCCAGTAGACCATAAAGGAAATGTAACCTCCCTGCCCATGCTTGCTAGACCTTATGTCTATGGCCATGTGGATCCTGCTGCTGACCACCTGGTCCAGCCACATGGAGACATTAGCTTCCACAAGATAGTTGAGACCAGGGATTGTCTTCTGGGACAGGCTCCACCAGTTGGAATGGGAGCAGCTGTAAAGCCAGCAATTAAGCCAAGCTGGCATTGAGATACTGGACATGAGGGTGCCTGGGTGTTTTTGAAACCTATGATTGTCTCTACTCTGAGTGCCCCATGTTGATTGTCTTCCCATCTTAATGTCTCAAAAGGTAAGCATCTCAAACTCCTGGTGAGCATTCCATCTCTATGTGCTTTGTGGTGAGCAGTTATGTGTCTTCTTATGGATGTGGCACCACACTTGATACACTGCAGACAGAGACTGCAAATTACTATGCCGTCTGCAGCACATGTGTGAAAAAAGACACAGGCTGCTCTGTCTTTTTTCACACGATCTGGAAAAACCAGTGGCTTATGCCCATGGGGCAGTGCTGCCTGGCAAAATAGGGCAACTGCCTATACTCCACTGCAAGTTGCCCCTTCCCCTGGACAACATCCTACTTCAAATTCCACCTCTATAATCTCTGGCACTCATGTATGATCTGAGACCTCATCATCATCCTTACCATCCTCATCACTCAAGCCAACTTGGCAGTAAGCTGCCAAAACATCACTGGCCTGTTGTTCCCTCCCTCTATGCTCTTTTTCCCCATAGGACACTGGGAGGGGTATAAAGGGTAACACTGACGATTACAGTTTAATAATAATCATTAATTTTGATATATACCTAGTGTCTACCACTTGTCCAGGGAAAAACCCAAGGATTGGTTTCCCACTAAACTACTTTAAGCAGCCTGAAAGTCATGGTGATGATTATTCCTTTTTTTTTAGAATTGTTTATTTAGTGTCTCTTCTTTACCATAGATTCTGCAGACAGTTACTGAATTAAAGCATATTATTATGATACGAGCAGATTTGTACTGGAGTATATTGTACAGCCACTCTAAAGCCCACTACCTTTTTACAAATCTTTTTAAGATCAGCAGTCCAGCAGTGTTAAAAAAATACATCTTTTACTGCAATACTTACATTCTCTCCAGCACTGTCCTTCATAGACTAACCATTCTGCAACCCAGCTCCAGTTCATCATCTGAGTTGAATGATGCCTAGTCACTGAAAATACTTCTTATGAGCCCAGCCATCATGGACATGCCCCCAGGGGTACATCATCATGCCCGCCTGGGTTCACAATAATCCTGAACAGAGCAGGGCATACATGTCATTACGTGAGCGTCACTCTGTCCAGGAGTAAGAATTGCCCACTGCTATGCCAGAGAGATAGAAGAAGGTTCCATGACATCACCAGATTGTCCAGAAGACAGCAAGAATTATATAAGTTATGTGCATTGATTTTTTTTTTAAATAATGGTGAAGGGGCTTCTATTGGAGAAGCTTTCCTGGTCTGTGTTTGCAACATTTTTCTGATTCTGCTAACAGTCCAGCATTACTGTTCCCAGATCCCTTTTTTTAATCCTTGACATCTAACATACAATTGCATTAGGGTACTGAAAACATCACTGAGCTTCCTTGATACTGGTTGCCAGGAGCTGGGCAGGACACCGGGCAGAGCTTCCCGAGTTGCTAAGAGCCAGGTGGACAGATGTGTATGGTCAGCTACAGTGTCCCAGATTGATAAGAGCCACGTGGGGGGGTGTGTATTGCCTGCCTGGCTCTTAGCAACCTGGAACTCCCAGGTGATGTCACTGGTTGCCAGGAGCTGGGCAGGATGCTGGCCAGTGGGTCCGAGGCTGTGCCACATCCTGGATATGACACTGCCCCAGCAAACTGTCAGTGGTGTTCTCATATGCAGTTCCACCTCTTCTTACAGCTTTCAAAAGGCCTAACCTCTCTACCTGTCATTTGGTGAGAACAATCCGTTCGCAGCATCAGTGGTGTTGAGATGTGAGACTCTCCTCAGCAGCTATTTTTGACTTAAAGTGTACAACCGGATGCAGTAAAAAACAGTTTCACTCATGCACGCCTACCGAAGCACCTGATTGGCAGCGCCACCCGTCCGCGTTGCTGCTTCCTGAGATAAGCACATTGCAAGTGCATTGCAAGGACCCATGGAGCTATACAAACAGGGAAATGTAAATCTATTACCACTGTCACTTGATCATGATTGCAGTTATGTTAATAGTGCCCCCTGGGGCCCAAAAATCCAGCTCACAAATTCATTGCATAAAAAAAAAAATGCGACTGACATCAAATACTCCCCACCTGATATAGCCTCCTGCTTCCAGGAATACTACACCACACTCTATAACATAGGTTCCAAGCCTCCCCCGACGGAGAACACAACCCGACTGGATGACATCACCTCCTTCCTCACGAATGCCAACATACCTAAAATTAAACGGCCCAACAAGACACCTGATCTCCTGGCTGTATAGCCAGCTTCGGGTTGGTACCGCTCCCCACTCACTCAAACTACGCACCAAATGGGAACACGCGCTTGACATCACATTGACCGACGAATCATGGGCCGAAATTTGCACAGCGGCACACAAATGCACAATAAACAGCAGAATGCAGGAAACTAATTTCAAGCTGCTCACTTTCTGGTACAGAACCCCGCAACTTCTCCACCAAATGTACCCAGAGCTTCCACCGACATGCTGGAGAAGTCACATAGAAGAGGGAACCCTACCACATATCTTCTGGTCCTGTCCCCCGCATACAACCGTTCTGGATGCAGGTCCATGATGCGATCCACACAATTACTAGCGCCCAAATACCCTTTACCCTGACAGTTTCCCTCCTACATTGGAAACCTAACACCCCAACACGGGCCTCCAAGTCGATTCACAAATACCTCATCAATGCAGCACGCACGATTATCCCTCGCCACTGGCCTCAAGAACACACACCTACAATCAACGAATGGCTCATACAGGTCGGACATGTATATGAAATGGAAGAGCTGTCAGCCACTAGACAGGATACCCTAGACAATTTCAGGAAGACGTGGGCATGCTGGACTCACTTTGTTACAACAACTGACTTCAAAGCAATGCAACAAGGCAACTCTTAAAGGACGGTTACTATTAGCACCCTACCCTCAAACACGGTTCACTTCGCATTGCCTGACAACTACTCACAGGCCTTATCTACGCTAGGTTCACCCCCCCATACCCTGGTCCCATCCACTTCCCCCCAGTCCACCCAACTCTACTCTTCGCACAACGAGCTCCCTCTATCCCGACTTTTAGGTGTCATGGACACATTTGCGAATAGGTACGGCACAGGGCACACGACTCGGCGCATACACGACCTTAAAGTTCACTCAAAGCAATCTCACTCACAGGCGCCTCACCACTGCATCTTCCTTGTTATGTGTGACCCGAGTCATTAAGAAGATCACACCTGCTCGACATTTATAGTCTGTGAACACTTGTATGTACTGCTCGTTGCCTCTTTCTTCCCCATACTGTTTCTCCCAGCCAGAAGGCCGGACAGATGTTTGTTTTGATGTACATGTACATGACTGAAGCCTGACACTGTTAAATCATTTATGCATGTTTAATTTCTGAAAATTCAATAAAAACATTTACAACAAAAAAAAATAGTGCCCCCTGGGGGTGGGTTGTTAAGCCATTTCCCGCGCCAGGGACCCACAAAAAAGTTTCAAGATGATAGGTCCAAGATCCCACATGCCATCCACCGGTTCTACATGATCTCAGGTTTCATACTTCACTCAGCCCTAGGCCTAGTCAGGAAAAACTTGCTTGCAGTTCATTTATTTTTTTAGGTTTTATCTAGGGTTGCACAGATACCAAGTACAGTACTCGGTACAAGTACGAGTACATGTACCGATACTTTTGAGCTCCAAGACTACACTAGAGAAAAATTCCAAAATTAGGAGGCATCTGTCATTTGTAAGGGTCACACGGAGCTCCTGGGATTTGTTCATCTCTGTTTTAATGTACGATTTTGTTTTTATAAATATAAATAAAGGGATGCACAGATACCAGTTTTTGCGAGTACGAGTACTGGTACTTGCCGAGTACTTACAAGTACAAGTACTGATACATTTTTGTTTATTGTCATGTGACAGTTTTTCTAAAACAATACAGACTAATGATTTCAGGACAGTGGGGGAGTGCCAGAGCCAGGTCCCAGCTGCAACCGCTGCAACCCTGGTAGTTCTCATGAAAATGCCAAGTATCTGCACAGGTACTCGAAAAGTATCTGTGCAACCCTAGTTTTATCCATATGGGATCCCGTCCCACACCTGGGGCCCCTATGAATGTGGACAGTGCATCAAGGGAACCTTCTCAGTTACCACCACTCACAGACCCTCCTTTACCAAACCATTACTCATCCCCACCCTAAACAATCCCCAAGTATTAGCTGTGCCCGTGCATCTGCAAAAGATCACAAGACCAGTCCAGCATTTATCCTAACAGCAGCATTTCCATGGCACCTGGCTTTGAGAGGGTACTACCCAAACAATTTTAGCTCTACATGCTTTTAGACTTCAATGAACATATCACCTAGACACTTCTTGGTTTTAACATTTTTACTGAATAAAATGCAATTAGATGTTGCAGAATTACAGTTCAAAAATATGATAAGAAAAAAAAACGTTGGAAACATGTATAGGTTGCAAACATTGCTGAACATTTCCCCGAATTACAGACCGAGACTTACACATGTTCTATCTCTCAGTTGTGCAGATTAACACACCTCACCTCGATAGTGTTGCATAGGTGGGGCCACTTCCCATCTGACCCCAGCTACCGACCTCTCCCTGAGAGTAGGCAGGGACAGCAAGCCGCTGCTGTCAGGAAAAGAGGTGGGAGAAACCCTTAAGGGGACTAGGATTCAGTTACAGTTGTGAACCTGGAGCCTGGGTGTACATAAATGG
The DNA here is from genome assembly GCF_000935625.1 of Nanorana parkeri. Classification (NCBI taxonomy): domain Eukaryota; kingdom Metazoa; phylum Chordata; class Amphibia; order Anura; family Dicroglossidae; genus Nanorana; species Nanorana parkeri. The sequence continues at coordinate 412,828 of NW_017307679.1, read as the reverse complement.
AGGTTTCAGGAGATGAGTTTTCAGTGATTAAAACTTTCTATTTACAAAAGGATTTTTTGTAAAATAAAAACAGCAATCCAACTATTGGGGGCATGGGCTGCAAAAATATTTATTTTAATTTGAGAGTTTAGTTTTACTTTAAGCCAAAAAACAATAGCAAAATGTTTACCCAAGCCTCTAATCCTCCCTCTTTTGTCTCATTTAATACTGGAAATTGTGATAATACAGTCAGCTCTTTGAACATATTTTAGGCAAAGCTGCTGGCTAAGAATTCACAGTGATGCCTTATTGCATTATCTCCATTGCAGTCTTTTTTTTTTTTATTGAAGACTAAAGCAGTCTGTTGCCTTTTGAAAAATTACATTTATCTGTGTAGCTCTTCATGTGGATAGGATTTTTGAACTACGTCTTATCTCGGCCTTTCTCTTCTTTTATCATCACAAAGAAATTAATAAGGAGAGTGTTTGTATGTTTCCTGCAAACTGAGCTTCAATAGCGTGCCGAAAACAACCAAGACTTTAAATTGTTGTGTGTTCAGCATTTTCAGATTAAACAGGGATGCGTAAAGACTTCTATGAAAAACCAATTAACATTTGGTGTCGGAAAAAGCAGTAAACAAGATTTTCTAGAAGGAGATATATTTCATGCTGCTGAAAAGGCAAAATACTTTTTCTGGTAATTTGACAGTAAGGGATGGGAAAAAGCAGGGGTCTATGATGTTTCTGGAGTGACAGTGTTAGGAAGAAAACACCTGGACAAGACACTTTATTCATAGTATTTCAATAGGTAAGGATTAATGCAAGTATGTTGCTTATTTGATACAGTTCATTTATTAGGTATTCCAGAAGAAAAACAAAGGGGACGCTATGGCTTGAAACTAAAAGTTGTAACTAGTTAATTATTTGAGTCAAGCTATTACCAAACTAGGACAAAAAGCAAACAGGCTAAATGAGCCAGATAACTGCTAACACTGTCCAGAATACACTGCAGCCAAACTACAATCAGACAACAATATGGCTTGATTCTAACTATTGTATTGCGGTAAATCATGCATTTTACCATGCATTACCACATTGCACATTAAAGCAGGGACAAATGTGTGTTACCAAAAGCTGATATGCGAGTCCTCTAGTAACTGTCTTGTCAAAAATAGTTCAGGCACATTTTTTTGTGTTGAGGCATGTTGAGAGCTCATTCAAAATGAATGCGCTGCTAACACGCAACACCCCTCAATGTACACAAACGCTTGTAAATAAGTGTGAATGAGCCCTATGTCTTTAATATGATTTTATCTGAAGATAGATTCAGTGGACTTTTCACAGTGCTTTGAGACAGGACAGTAGCTTCTTGTCATTGGTGGTGTCTGTGGTGTTAAGGATAGCGTGAGTTATACTTTATAGACGTCCCCATTATTTTTTACTTTATGCTACGTTATGCTTTACAGCAGCAGTGAATCCACAATGGGAAGATTTTCCTGCAATGAGTGATTGATTCCTTATAGAGACCGTGGATTCCCTAAATGTGTGAGTATCCAGTCCCAAGTTTGTCAAGAAAGCCAGGAACTGCTGAAGAAGCTGATGTTTGGATCTAGGAGTTCAGGAAACTCATCTGGTGTGGAGATATAATTTTTGTACTATGGATCAGACCATGTAATGAGATCTATATAGGAGATTGGATAGCAGAGTGGAGATATATATATAT
>NW_017307679.1:409339-410961 GCF_000935625.1 Nanorana parkeri | reverse complement strand
TATATATATATGGCTGTGCTCTTCATCTTGTGCACCTTATTCCTTACATTTAATTCTATATTCCCTGTGAAAGTTGAGTCTAGATTGTGGTTTCTTTTTATTTTACCTTTGCATTTAAAAAAGTAGGACTGTGGGACTGTTGACAATCTGAAACTATTTACCATTGTTATCTCACCTATTCATGGTAGTATTTTGTAGCTTAATTTAACAATCATGCTCTAACGTGCACTAATGTGTTACTGGTTTCACCAATCTAGTAACATCAAACAATTTTTGTTTTCTTGGTTTTTAAAAATAAAAGGCATACTTATTGTGGTTTATTTACTAAGGGAGTAGAGACTTCACCCTTTTGTAAAAAACCCTGTTGGTTTTGCTTCCATTTTCTGCCACAAGCCAACAGCCGGATAGAAACATTGCAGGTCACCGATAACAGGGACCGATAAAATTAAAAAAGGAGCCAATAAATAATTAAAGCACAATGGAGATAGACCACAAAACAACCACATCCTGCCACATTAAGTGTTATTGCCATGCACAAAATCATGACCACTAAATTGAGTGTTACCATTCATATAGAACTGATAGATCATTTCCATAAATGAGCAGTTTCAAAATAATTTCCATTGGGAAACACAGGGGGGTAGCTTTAGAAGATACAGTTCATTTCATCTTGCAAAAAGTTATTCTGGGGGTTGTGTGCCTGAGCAACGACACACACACACAAATTACAAAGTACAGGATCTGTTGTTCCTGCCACAAATTAAGTAAGCTCCTAACTGAGAGGCGTAAGTAGACAGCTGATCTTTGCAAAGATTTATGAACTTCTGAAGGAAAAAAAAACAGATGAAGGCATTGTCAGAGTCAGTATTTTAAACTCTGCAAGAGGTAATAAATACCTGTAAGGGTTAGTATGCATATAGCAAACTTGAAAATATATATCTATTAGTATGTTCACTTTAAATATTGGGAATGTACATACAGTATTTAGAATGTGGCATTTTATTTTAGGCATAGTCTGTGAGCAGAAAACTCCCATTTATTATGTAAGAGTTTAGCACAAGTCAATACATAAAATGATTGTAGCACTCACACATTTTGGATAGATACCTATTACCCAGCTTAGTCTCTTTTGACATCAGAATTCCATGCTTCATTACACACAAGATGGGGCATTCAATTCCCAATAATTAGCCAAAACAATCCAATCCGCTCAATAGTAATCATGTAAAGTCAACTGAATACAGCATGGCCAGAGATGAATCAATAGGGATCAATTTAAATTAATTAACAGCAGCAGATGTCAGGCAGACCAGCACTACAATGTGCAATGCTACAATTCTTCAAATGTAAACACATTCAGTGTTCCTGTGTACTATACGAAAACAGTTATAGCTTGCCAAATACAACCTATGCAATCACGGACTACAGAGAATACTAATGAATTCAAACCATGTCGAATTATGCAAACAACCGACTAAAATATTAACCGTACAATTTTTTTCTTTAACTGATTCATGAATGTGAAAAATAATGCTGTTTGGAAAGAGATAATGTATTCTAACTACATACTCCACGCATCGACCTGGTATTGCAGTATCTCCAGGACCGGTGCACCAAAAAAA
>NW_017307679.1:393924-409114 GCF_000935625.1 Nanorana parkeri | reverse complement strand
AAAAAAAAAATTATAATAAATAAATAAATTAATAAAAAAAAACTACATATTGTTATAATGCAAAAATAACAGATATGGGATGTGTTTAAAATTCATAATTTACAGTATGACAATTTAACGGGACTGCATCCGGGATTTGTTTATATTTTCTTATATACTACTATGGTCTGGACTAAAAAAATATAAACAAACATTTAAAAAATATATTTTCTCTTTTCTTAGTCAGGTAAATATAACATATTGCATATGCATATTTCCAGCCAGCACGGAGCTGGTGGCCCCTGTTCATAGGTTTACCTGCCTCTTCTTCTCTGTTGTATGAAGCCCTTTTGTGATTCAGGGGTGGATTGGCACACTAGAGGAAGGGATATACACTGCATATATGTATATATGCCTCTATGGGACTACATGCTGCAGCATGTACAGTAGGCTGCATAAAGTTATGCATCAATGGGAGATAACATATTCTACAAGTTCTTATGAGGATTTATTTAATGATTTCCAGCTCACTAGCCACTAGCCATTTTATTCTGCATAGACAAAAGAACACACTAACTTGGGACCATTATGGTACTAAAAGATATCCAACACAGAAGTCATAATTCTAAAATCTTACTTATTATTAAAAGCCAACCTTTAGATATCCAACACATACAATTGTGCTAAAATCACATATACTTTTGACATAGATTACAGAGGAGGCTGTACACTCTAGGTGTTACGTGAATAAACCAAGATTGCAGCTAGGGAGGTAATGGGGTAGCCAGCAGTGGACCACAGTGGTTAAGTGTGTATAGACCCACTACTCTGCCATACTTAATAATCTGATTCATGATATGCATGGTAACCCTGGATCAATAAGCCATGTTGGAGATTCCTCTCATCTCCTGAAGAAATAGAATTTGATGAAATGCCTACAGTCTGCAGTCTCCCTGTGACAGCGGAAATTAATTTATGTCAAACATGTGCAATATCAAACTAAATTATAATGTCGGATATATATTTAATGGAGGATACAATTTCATAAGGTTATGGCCTGGAGGTGGGCCTGGATATCATGGTTTTCAGGTACTTATAATAAAAACAAGGATTTTTAGAATGCTTACTTCAGTGTTGTAAATCCTTTAGTACCATAAAAGCTCCAAGTTAGTGTGTTCTTTTGTTCAATGAATGGGAGATCAGTGGTAACATCTGAGCAATGTTTGGTAGTCTTTTGTAACAAGTCAGCAGTCTATGATAGTCTTTAATAACATGAGAAGTCTCTGTAACAGTTAATGACAGGTAGGGTCAGCGATCCTGCTACTGAAAAGGTGAATGGAAAATTTGGTGAACTTTGGTCAAAAACATTTTTCTTAAACTGTATCCGCTTGTCTATGCTAAGACAACACTAATAAACAGTGCCCATTTATCCAAGCCCGACATATTAAGCCACACCCACCTTTTGTCAACACTTAACTCTTCTTTCCTCTGTTGGGCCTCAGAAATCCCAGTCTGACACTGGTGCAACTCATATTAATGTGGATCTTACACTAAAAACTATTGTGTATTAGCATAGCAACTACCCACTTAAATTGCTACTTAAAAAAAATAGCAATAGAAAGTAAAAATACTTTATACCACAGATCACAGCTCCTGGCAGTTTGCCTTGGCAAGAGTGATGCCATTCAGCTTTCTGTAGTCTTCTGGGAAATCTAAGGATTCAGAATCCTCAGGTTTCCCTGGATAAAGGATCCAGAGATCATCAGGAATACAGGCACACCTCACAACTAGGGATGCACTGATACCGGTTTCTCAGTATCGAGTACGCGTATCAATACCGGCATTTAATAGTATATCACACCTATTTATCCTCATTCTTACATTATAAAACAGACACATGAGAAACTGGCATGTTAATCTTCACAGAAGGTAACTGTAACATGTCAGTTTTTCCCTTTAGTGATACACAAACCGAAGTTGACATGTTCAGAGGAGATATCAGACCTGCACTGGCATATCATGCTTGGAGCAAAATTTTAAACGTTATCAATGGTAGGGAGACCATAGAAGGACAGAGCATTAGTAATGTCATACCTTTAGTTTCCAGTGATTTCTTCTAAAGTATTATGGAGAAGATTATTTTCAAAAGAATATGGAAGAATTTTTAAATTCTTCATATTTCGAATACTGTAGATTGTTCTGTGAGTATTCGCATTTAAAAAAAACAGCAGCTTCCTGTTCCAGGACTTCTAAATTTGAGCAGAGTTACAGCAGTTTACAAACGTGCCTCGTCCATAATAACGCATTGTTCGGTTTCAGCTGTAAAACCTGACCCGGAATAAAAATTCACACTTAGTTACATCTGTGTCATTACTGGTTTTTATAACAGCGACAGGCAGGATTAATAATGGCTTTCTGGAACTCTTCCCTTTTTTTTTCCTAATTGCAGCTGTATTCTGAAACTGTAGCTGCTGGAAATTAGTTTTCAGATGCTTACAAAAACACAGTAAAGAAAAGCATTGTTGATGGTAATTCATCTTTAGCTGCCAGCGTCAGAAATGATTCATTATTTCCAATTTGCTCTCAACTCCTGGATCTGAACTCGATCGGAAGGGAGAAATCTTGCCCTTTATGCACAGGGCATCTTTGTAACACAAAAGTAAGTATTCAATTAGCATATCTACTACATTCATCTTGTCGCTTTCCCACAACACAACCCTGACACTTGTCCCACAGAGCCCACTGGAAAGCAATCCATTTCTGCCTGTCATTGTGAACAGTGGTGTTTAAACTGAGAGGTGGTGGCAGAAGAGGTAAACAGTGACAGAGATGAAGTGAAAGGATTGGGACAGCTTGTTGGCATCTGCTTTTATAGTGCTATCTAAAATCATTTTTAATTGTCCACTAGGACAGAGTTAATTCCAAGTCAAGAGATGTTTTAGTGTAGATGTTTTTAAAGATTTAGCAAGATCTTGATTTAATGAAATTCAAATATATATTTTAGGCAGAAATAAAGACAAATATTTTTGTTAGTTTTGGATGGAGACAGAAGGTTAGATACTATTTATAAATGTTATTGTGGTTTGTGTTGTTTCTGGGGAGATTCACCCTTCTATTTGCCCTGGTGGCCATTGGTACAGAGATAAAATGTAAGCTGTAATTATAAATCCTAGGCTGCTGAAAAGGGGGCAATGACACACAAGACACCAGGGAACAGAAGGGGGCACAATGCTAATACCCAATAATAAAGTGCTTTGACTTGTGATAAAACATAAAAGATACTGTACAATTATCAACTGCTGAGGTGCTATTTCTGTTGCTGAAAAACATGGAGAGCACACCCAAAAGCCCTTATTTTAAACTCATGTCATTAGATTTTGCAGTTTAGACCATATGGCTCCCGAGTAAAAACATATAAAACATGCTGTTGCAAGAGAGTTTCAGTATAACCTTATGTATAACATGTAATATACACTGCCTGGCCAAAAAAAAGTAATCACTTGGATTTCAGGCAGTGTTGTGATCAGGGGTTGCTACAGATGGTCAGGTCTAGGTTCAGCAAAGTTATATCTACAAAAAATGAGGTCAGCTGTCTACCTGAATATACTGAATGACCAGGTTTTTCCATCTGTTGATTTTTTCTTCGTTAAAATAAACAAAACAAAAGTAATGGCTATATAAACACTTTAATAGCAGTCTTAGAATATTAAAACCTGTAATATATGGATATATACAAGTTTTTAAATATAAAAAAGGCTACAGGTAGACTGCAGTATCCCATATAAAATTACTAGTTTTTTACTCATCTAACCAAGTAAGATCTACGCTATGGATCTATGCCTGAATGTTATCGGTTATTGCACTTTTTTCACACCTTCACTTTGCTTACAGTACCTTATTGATTAGGTCTTTCAGTAAAGTTTTCATAAGATCTTCCAGGTATAAACAATGCTCTGGGAAAATCTATTGGACTAAAATATAAACTATTTATAAGTAGAAGGAGCCTGTTATACATGCTGAATATTCTTTTAGTGACCATGCAAGAATAACAGTAAGTACACTAATAATTCCATCAGTCAAGGTTCAATTTCACAGGGATGTGAAAACAGAAAGAACTATGTAACTGTAAAACAGCATCAATGTCATAAAGTTTTGGTTATATGGCATTGTATTAATTCGCTTGTAGATAAAAGTCCACTTCAGTGTATACTATTCTGGTAGGAGAGGCCATCCAATCAATAAAGTCTCCGGCAAAGCTTAGAGCACTAGTGTGTTCTTCTGCTGTCTACATCTAAAGTCACCTACTTACTAGAATTACATTGTTAATGACTAATAGTAGTTTATGTAAAAAAAAAAAAAAGGTTTTCTTACCAGTGTACCATGGACGACGAGGAGGCTAACAGGAGGCAGTGACCTCCTCTGGTCAGTGCAGACATTTTTGGCTAGGTGCTGGCTTCACCTGTGCGGTAACTTCATTATATCATCTCTACTATAGGAGTATGGCTCTATCCAAGCCAATGAGGCTGAGTTACTGCACAGCAGTAGCTAGTCCAAGAGAGGATTTCTACACTGAAATGACAACACCGGAGGAGTCCCCTGCCATCACAGAGAGGTAATTATGCAGCAAGATGGGAGGGGTATTTTGGTAAGTGTAGGGGGCTTAGAGGACTGGTAGCATTGCACATCTGTGAACAATATATTTGTTTTTTCATCCCTGTTTAGGAGATTTACCCTTATCTTCTGTCTTAGTGACCACTATCTTTGGAACTGGACATGATGGGAACACTAAATGGAGAAACAGGCAGCAATAAAAACCTAAAAAAGGCCGCTAACCTTTCCTTACTCTGCTACAAAACAAGTGTGTTTATTGCTGCCTGTGTTGCAGTTGGGAAGATGTTTCCCTGTTTTCTGCTTTCATCACCAATGCCTCTAGGACAGGAAGTGAGAGCAACGCTACAGAGGAAAAGCACAGTAGTAAAAACAGTAATACAATTAGTGGAGAACAAGCTTTGACTGGTGTTCAGCTTTACCTCATCAACCACCCAGGCAGTTGAGCTGATTTACTAAAAGACGTTGAAAATGTCAATAAAGAAATTGAGTGATCATTCACTTTAATTATCCAATCATATGAAAAGCATTATTACTTATTAGATATTTAACGTGAACAGGAATTTGCTTTTCACATAACAAGATGTTTAAAGTTAATGCTCACGCTATTTTTGAGCCAAGAGTCTCAACTCCTTTAGTAAATAAGCCTAAACATCTGAGATCTGACCATTCTGCTTCATAAAAATGGTCATTAGACATGTGCGATTCGTTTAGTTCCGAATCGAAATTCGGACATTGGGATGTATCCGAATTACAGATATAACGAATGCAAGCGAATCCGAATTTCCGATTCCGAAATTCGTTAGCGGTAGTCTGGACGAAATTTTGTTTGTTGGACGTTAGAAAATGACATTAGAAAAAAAAAATGTTTAGTCTGCAGGAGAGGAAAAAAAAAGTGTGAGGTTCCCCCCCAATTGACACCACACCTATAGACCTGGTAGGAATGTTAGGAGGGACCCCCCCCCCAAGTTAAAACAAAAAAAAAGTGTGTGGGGTTCCCCCAGAATCCCTGCCAGACCCTTTAGGGTTAAGGGGGAGCCCCTGCCCCAACAAATGGGGGGAAAAACATGGGGTCCCCCCTAACATTCCTACAAGACCCTTGATCCAAGCATTGGCCCGGCAGGGCAGGAAAGGGGGGCACTCGATCGTGCCCTCGGCATTCGGAGGTTGTCCCCATGCTGATGGAAACAAGGGCCTCTAATGGTCATGTAAATGTATGAAAGGCTGAGGTAGAAACAAATATCTTACTGCTGGCAGAGCTCTTTTGAGCGTAGTACAAATGTTTTCCCTAGAAGTGACAATCGAACACAAAGCAGAGTGATCATGTAAATTAAGACAGAAAATCTCTATTTCTACTCATACAAACTCTTTATGATATGATCATTGCTACTACATTACCTCTTTATATAAAAAGGTATGAGTTCTTTATAACAAGGTAAATGATTGTTTTGAGTTTCATTCTGGTAGGATTTATTGTATAGTTTACTGTAGATTACTGTAATATAAAGAAGATGTGTAAATTCTGTTACTACAATCATCTGATTAGTTGTTGTAGGTTACTGAACTTTGCATTGCTTTATTGGTTAAAGTTTATATACAATCAGTGATCATGTGTTTAAACATATTTAGTTGTTGGCACTCTATCCTGCATTGACCAGAAGATGGCACTAGAGCATTTCTTTGACCTTCTAAGCCTCAGCTCTTGGGTAAAAATAATTTTGTTTTTCTTTTATTTCTGCTTCTCTTGCCATTTTTAGTGCTACTAATTCAAAGATTTGCCCTCTTTAGCTCCACTTCAAAAAAAATGGAGCCCAAGAGTGTAATTAATAACTAACCTCTATAGAGTCAATTTTTAGAAGCTATCTGCAGCTTTCCAAATGCATACATGTTACTTGTTTTTAAAGCTACTGCTGCAAGCCAGGAATTTCTATGCTAAAAGAAGAGGCAGAGAATTGTGTAGATGCTATCACGTTCACTGTAATAAATTGCTATACATATCACATTACCTAGTTTCCAGCAACATATTTAACTGTACAACAAAATATACTCTACATTAATTAATAATGGGCTCTAAACTAAAGATTGGTTTGGAATAAGGCTAGATTGTCATTTTTCCTTTTTCAGTCGGCGACTCTGCTTTCAGTCTTAATTGTGGCCTCATATACATGCTCCCACCTAAGTATCTAACCCCACAGAACACTTACTGGTCACACCTATAGATGATTTTCTTGCTTGTCATGCCTCTGCCAGGCATGCAATTCCTTTATTCTGCTCAGATTCTTGTACTCCACTCTCCTTGACCTTCCACTACAATACGTAAGCTCCAACAAATGGTGTCTGCTCCTCTACAATTAGGTATCTCCCACTAGAACATCTGTTAACTCCTCCTGAGATCCTTACTCTCCATTCTCATGGAGACTGAGCCGCACCCCTCAGATTCTATAACTCTCCTATCTCTGACACATCTCTCAGCTCTCTTTCTTTCCTTATTGTTTTCTGGCCAGGCTTCTACGCTTCTTACTTTCCACAGCATGGATCTCTTTTCTCCTATTGCAACCTCTGTCTGCTCCAACCCTGAATACCTTGCACCAATGCTAAACATTACCCCATCAATAAATGGGAACACGTTTGCTAGTTAAGATAAACAACACAATGTAGTAACCCAGAGAAATCAGTTATGAAATAGGAGAAAGGTTAATCCACCATATTACTTTCCATTGTATTTTGGAGATTGCTCAATACTCTTGTCATGTTGCCTCCTGGGTAGCAAAAGTGCAGATAGCAGGTTCCTCTCTTACTGCTACTGAAAACCTAGCATGAGAGCCTCTGACTCTTGGCATTAAAAACTTGTGAAATACAGTTTTTTCCCCCACCTGAGCTGTTCTTCAGGCTCAGCAAGCCTAACTGTGGCATGAAACATACTTATTGTTGGTTAGTGATTTTCCTCACTTTACACTGAGCATCATGATTTGAACCTTTAAATCCAAACACCAATAGGCTATAAATGGCTCTTCCAGATACCACCTAAGCTCAAGTAGGCCACTTAAAATAGGGGGAAGGGGGGAGTGCTTCACCTTTTTATGTTTTAAGAGCCTTAGCGGGAACAGAACCAAGAAGATCTTTTTTCTCAACTCACAACAGCAACCTAAGGCTCCAGCACACTCCAGATGTCTTCTCATTGTATTCCCACCTTTCTACCAATCCCAGAAAACAGAACACAGGATCATTCCAGAATCACTGGGTAGGCCTGTTTTCTGCAAAAATGTAGCCCCCTCTGTATAGACTATTTAAAAATATACATATTATACTAATCTTACTTGCCATGCCATGAGTTACAACATTTTTAATTTTAGCTTTAGTCTTTGCACAGTCTTTTAGAATAAGTATGCAAATGGCTTTATAAGCAGGATTAAGAATAACACATGGAGATCTGTGTATTTCGCTAAATTCTTTAAAAGACTAGGCTAATAGAAAAAGCCAAAAATTGTTTTAAAATATTAAAATGTAAAATGAACATTATCATGTGGCAGTATATTTCTGTATATGTTCCCCATAAACATGAGTTCTGAGCATTTAAACACGCTGTGCATCAGCAGATTTTCAGACATGTGGTGGGCTGCCTAGTGGAGCTGTTAAAGTGAATTGGCACTGTCAGTCCAAGTTGATGCTGCAGTCACCATTCATTATAGGACAGGCAAACAAGTGCATTGCTAAGCTTTCGTGTATCTATATATATATATAGCACAATGCAGCACAATATTCATACTTATCCTAAAGAATGTTGCATGGAAGATGGCATCTAAGTATTGTGCTTAAAAAATAAGTGCCTCCTGGTCTCATCTTGTAATACAGAGTTAATATCTTAGCTCTGGGGAAAATTATACTTTTAACTGGCCCATGCAAGCAATTCTCCTTATGTTGTTGAGTGCTCTAACATTCTCTTAAATTACACCATGCACCATGCCCATCCATAAAAGAAAATGGACCACTGGGAAAATTAAACAAAAACTGTGCCAATCCAAGGAAGGCTGGGCAGTGAAAATTCAATTTGCAATCTAAGGATCTTAGGTACTTACTTGAGACCAAACAGGTTCCTCCACACCAAACTCCTTATCTATGTCTTTATGGACCTGGCTTTGTGCAACTAAACTTAATAATTAGGAGGGATTTCTATATAGTGTATACTCTGCTCGTGGCTCATCCACCAGCCACCAGGAGAGTATATATGATGGCTATAGATATGTTGTTCAGCAAGAATCCTGATTGTAGTTTACCATATATAGTAGATGTCAAAATAACTAAAAACAGATTGTGAAATATTGACCTTCTCAACACTTAAGACAAATTGTTAGAACCATTTCTGCTAAAAGCTGCTGTTATTTAGAGAGCAATTCTAGTCAAGTGAAACTACCACTGCTATCCATCAAATACTGCAGTTCACAGTTTACCTTTGTTTGTCTTCTTTATAAACTGCTGCAGAATAAGCACAGATGCCTCTATGTAACTTTAATCTCTACTTACTACATCACCAATCACATTCACACTTCCAAGGAACCTTATTGGGTTCGTGGCAAATCCAGTGGGTTTGAAATTTGCAGTCCTGTTAAATTAATGTGGACATTCACCAGCCTGAATTCTTTGTAACCACATGCACTTTCTGACCTTTGAACTTCGGTCAGATTTCTAAGAGTGGCAAATAAGGGGGCTTTTGGATAAGGCAGTCCCTTCACTATAAAAAGGTAAGGTAAGCAGCCATATTGACAATGTACTTTATATGTGATAGGGAAAGCATCAGGAGTCCTGCATTGGGAGAGATTAGTGTAGGGCTTGTAGGCATTGGTGGGTCTCATGTAGAAAGCACAAAGCTGTGTATCTTAGAGGATTGGGGAGTGGGTTGGAAAGGGTAGGGGTTTTCTATCATCTCAATGCTGCTGATTTTCTGCAGCCCCCTTTACACTGTCACTGTACAACAGGCTGCATGTGTTTTTTAACAGGACATGTTTTCTGAATTGTTGCTGGCCGCAAATGATTTTTTTCACGGGCCTTCTTTTAATTGGTGACAACAGTAAAATATGCTTGTGCAATATGTATCAGCACTACATCTTAACATTTCCTTAGTGAGAGCCAGAGTGATTTACAGGTACAAGATTTTGGGAGACAGAGTGTTGTCACTGATCAACAAAAAATGCATAAACAAGGACCCCAAACAAAAACCTTTATATCACTACTATCAGCTGTTGTCATGTTAAAGCTTATATGAGACTTTGATGATTGGGGTTTTAGCTACATTGATGGGAGATGTACACTGTAGCACACTAAGTGCTCAAATGACTGCTCACCTACACTGTACGTGAGCAGCTATTTATCAGGATCCAGGTTTCAGGTGTCTGAATCAGGTGTCTGACAGTATTAGCAGTGCGGTTATTACCGCACTTGCTGTCACTGTTTGACAGCTGGAACAGATTGGGAGAAGGAAATCCTATGCTACCGGCTTTTTGCTAAATGCTTCAGAATAGAAACATTTAGATACATGTTTCTATTGTGAAACATTGTTGCAGGCTTCTGATCATTGTGGCAACAATCAGAAGCATTTAGTGATACTGGTCCTGGTGTGCTGCAGGATCAGCATGTAAGAATCAGCGTCACTAAGGTTATTTTTGGCTCTTCCTAAGTTTGGAGCAGCCTAATATTAACCAAAAAATAATTAATTACATTTTAAAGCAGTCACAGTGAGATGTATTTACAATGACTGCTTAATACAATTAAAAATAAAAGCGTAAAAAATGGGGAAAAAAATAGTGTAACAAAATAAAAATAAATGTAAAAAATAAAAATTATATATAAATACAATATAATATGTGTGGGTTCACGAAATAAAAAAGTATATTACTGCCGTGAAAGAAGCACACAGCAAAAATGTAAACAGTGTATCAGTCATTAACAAACAGAAACTAAATAAAAGTTCAGTCATAAAGGGGGTTAACAAACTATGTTTGGGTTCTTTGAATTGCAATTGAAGTCCACAACAACTGATAGCTAGCTTTTTAACTGTCAACACCTTAGCTACTTTTTTCTATTAATTAGGTTATTTTCCCTTCTCTTTATGAACTTTTAGTTTTGGGTGATTAGAGCACATCAGGTAGTTAATTCAAGAGCTGCCTTTTTTTTGCAGCACCTCTCTGTATCATTTGAAATAAAAATACAAAAAACTCTATGCACCCAAAAGGCCACATGCCCTCACCCCAGATGCAACTCAACCACCTGCCTGATCCCCACATACCCATTTTTTTTAACAATTTCTGAGTTTTAGCTCTTATGCATAGGTTGGTAAAAACTGGCCAGCAGCAGGGCAGTGCATCAACGTGACCAGGTAAAATAAACGAAAATGTTGAAACACAACACAAGGCACTCAAAATTTAAGCCTACCTTCTCAGAGACACTTAAGAAAAAGTTATCCAGCAACAGGGCAGTTTTGTGAGCAGATTTAGCTAACAGAGTGGGATGTGCATTGCTATTCATTTGAATGGCACCTCAAATGCACCTCCTGCCCGCAATGTTTTCGACCACACCACAGTACATGGTATCGCAAATGGTACGTTGCAGTGCATTGTGGTGCAGTGTGGTGCAGTTGAAAAAAAATTGTGCATGTACAATGTTTTTCAACCACATCGCACCACAGAGTAAATAATAATAAGCAACAATTAAACTTATTAAAACAATTGTGTTGGCAGGTGAAAGTATGCAAATGTTGGTCCATCCAGGCCATGAACTGGAGAAAAGTTGGTATGGAAGAAGTGTCAAGAATATTTGCAAAGCTTGCAATCAGGTGCTAGGCTTGGTTCGAGGCCCTCTTTTGTCTTCAAGGGACAGGGGAAAGGGAAACTTGGCATGGAAAGGTTTTTCTGGGGACAGTGCGGTGAGTGTTTGCAAATTCTGTTTTGTGTTCCAATGCTTCACTCTGGGGAAGTCTGGGCAGCCTATGGCTGTAGGATTGCATGCTTAATGCTGCCGCTGCCTGCCTTTCCTCTGTACTTCCTGAAGAAAGAAAAGGCCAACAGGGAATGAAAAGGGATTGAAATGAGTTCCATAAAATCCAATTGGGTCCCCTTGCATCACCTGGTCCAGCTGCCAATTTTAGCCAGTTTGTATTGCTGTTCCTGTCTATGTTTACTTGACTTAACAGTGTTGGGACGTAAAAAAATTGACAACTATGATACAGCTTTGATAGAAGGTTCCTTGATATCTTGAATGGAATCAGCAGGTGGCTGATATGTAAATGAGGACCATCAAAGGGTTCTTGGGGCTGGACACTGAGGAATGAAGATCTGCCAGGACGGTTATGTCCTGGGGCAAGCCCGACCCCCTGCTGGTATTTACTGCCCACACCTGTGTCAGCAAGGCATATATGCTGGGATGGGGGCAGGGGCATATGATGGAACCTTCTTCCTGTGTGACACTAATCTAGCTGACCAGCAAGACCTTTGGACAAGACAAGTCTTTCTGAACTCTGCAATCAAGAATGTGATTCGCTGAGACCTGCTGGAGAGGCGTGTCCTGAGAGCAGAGAAAAACCCATGGCATGTGTGACTGAGAGAGAGAGAATGGTGTAGCTAGCTGTAGGATCCTTAACCTCAATTCCTATCCCCAATTCCCCTTTCAAATTCCCTTAATTGTAATTAGAATGTATGTATATTCCTATTTGTAAATAAACCCGACACTTATTTAAGATTCAGTTGTTCATCAGTAATTTAAGGCACCCCCAAATCAGAGCACATTCTACAGGCAGGGACTGCCTTATGAGGAAAACATTGTGTAAATCTGTAAATATGTTTTAACAAAAATGCAAGTACATTTAAAACATTGTGATGTGGGGTAGAAATATATTAATGTGGAACTGTCCAGTCCAAGAACTAGAGGAAGGGAACTGTTTTCAAGAGTTCCTCACCATGTATAGGTCAGGGACGCTATTTTCTTGTTATGCCACAGAACAGACTACAGGGGTTCCTTAGCAATACAATTTTTCCAGAAAACAAAACATAACTTTAGGTTGGGGATTTTTTAAATATTTAAATTGCTGTCCCTGCCCATGCTTGACACTTCCCCCTGCGTTGTGGCCATAGCTTTCCCCCTGCAGTTATGCCTCTAATGCAAAGACTGTAATGAAATAAATACAGGTTAAAAAATGTAACTGGCTGCTGAGCGCCTGGGGAGAGAAAGATTGCACATGTGCCTTGCCTCTGCTGTACTTAAGAAATAGCAAGGTTTGAGTCTGCCACCCTGTGGCAACCAGGCCAGGAATCCTTTACTAGATTATATGGGGGGGGAGAGGGTTGCAGCACAAAGTGCTTGGACAGGGGCACCAGACCTGGGGGTGGTTATAGTGTAGCTTTTATTTGCATCTTTGGCTAATGCCCACTGTACACTGTAACATTCCACTGCTCCCGCTTCCAGCATATTATAGTACTCTCTGTGGTACCTTTGATGGATGGTTCTGCTGCATGGCTGCCATCCTCTGCCTGGAGCATGGCCTCATCACGAAGCTGATGACAGGCTCTTACCCCACCTCTCCTGCTCTACTCATTTAATCATTTTGTCACTACCAGTGACAGCAAAACTGATCTCCTTCTGAGATCAAAAGGAGAGATATGCAACACAACAGAAATGTGCTCAAACTACTTTATCTTCTCCAGGCATAGACAGTTTAAAGGGATTGGCACAGAATACAGTAGATATTGGGGGAGGGGGGTCCAAGTGAATTGATAATTAGAAGCAAAAGATAGGTAAGATAGATAGTTAAGTTCAGATAAATAGTTAAGGATAGATAGATACATAGTTAAGGATAGATAGATGGATAGAACAAGTAGAGATAGTGGATGTGGATTGGAGTGCAGCTTTCTGTATTTCCTGAGTCAAAAATACACTGCCAAAGTACACTGACTTAATTCTGATCAATTTTTGTATTTTCCACGTCACCCTTGACGTTGCATTAACAGGATCCTGTACTCACTGTAATATCTCTTTTTAGAGAATTTTTGACATTGATTCCCCATGGTAGTATGCAGCTTCCCCTTTTTTTCACAGTAGTTTGCATATTAGACCTAACAATGGCCAGGATTTTCTTGATAAAATATGCCCCCCATAGACTTCAGTGGGATCCACTGTTAAGTTGGGGTTTAAGAAGCTGAAGAAACCTTTTGAGTTAATGTGATAACATTGTGGGCTGTAAATCACTGCAATTAAGATGTGATTTGCCTTTATTTACAAATGAAAAAAATCCACTTTTCTAAAAACAACAACGCAAATGCATTTAGAACTGAAAACATTTGCTAAAATGATATAATATTTTCAGGGCCTGCATTGACAGTTCTCACTAGGTGTTGTAATTGACTAATTGCTCTGGAACTTTATGCCCATGATGCGGCAGGTATCAGGGGAAGGAACAAGCATTTTCAGTGAAGAACTGAGTTATATGTTGGGACTATAAAAACAGATTAAAAAAATCTATTATTTATTTGCAATATTTTTTTTCTGTTTCACATTGATATACTGCCCCTTCCTCCCTTTTATATGGTTTTTAGATTCTTTATTGGGGTATCTCGCTCACAAGGTGGGTGAACAATGTGTTTAAAATTGTTGCACCTTGAGTCACATAACTGAGCCTTTTTTAATGGTTTAATCCATTAGAAAGTAGTTTGTGGTTTGGTTATTAAATCCCTTATTTATTTACCTCCCATAAAGGGTCACAACCATTGAAGAAGGCAATTTACTGTTTGGTTCTGTGATTGGTCCTGTTGTGTTATAGGATAGATAGGGCTGTGTGGTGCCCTGGATGTTAGAAATGTATATTTTAAAAAGTCCATACAGAATGAGTTAACATGGTGTATAGAGAGAACTAGGAGGTTTATTCAATATCACATAACACAATGATCCAGAGCGCTTTAATATGTTTCACAATACAGCACTTAATTACCGTGTGCTAATTCTTGTCTGGTGAAATGCGCTTCTGTGCAGACTACATGCAATCAGCATTTTACAAGTAATTATGCAACAACTGATATGCTCAACAAAGCCCTGAGTAACACATTCATACATTTTAAAACATAAAATCATGAAAACATCACAGAGCACTCCATCATCATACATCAAGCTTTACAGCATGCAGGCAGGATCTCCTAGAAGTAGAAACAATCTTGCTAGCTGAAGGATATTCTTTTCTTTCAATGCTTTGAGAAGAGCAACACCATTCCTGATGTCCAGACCCGCTTACCAGTCTTGTTGCTGCCCCTTGAGTTGTGACATTATAAGGCTGCTTATTAAAGTCTCCAAGACTCTGGAATCCCTCCAAAGCACCCTATGAGGACCCCAGCAAGCCTCAGTTTGCTGGGAGGATCCATCCAATGTTACACATCCATGTCATAAGGAAATTACATGGGTACTCAAAGTAAAACACTCCCACCCAGCATTGCGAAAGAAAGAAGACTCCATACCTGGCCTATCAGATGATCAAATGTTTGTGCATTACGTAAGTATTTTGGGATTTCAGATTATTTTTATGTGATCAAGCAATAATTTGGGAGGTAGGAGGTCAAATGCAGTAAGAAAA
>NW_017307679.1:384338-393865 GCF_000935625.1 Nanorana parkeri | reverse complement strand
ACACTATAAAATCATAACCCTGTTCATATCATAATATCCTGTTTTTCACAGAACAAAACTGGAGAATACCTTCACAGGGTGATACTATGCACTTAGCTTACTGTGTCAATGCTTGCCCCTGGACATACAGAGCAGCTATAACTAAGAACTGAAATAATTTTTTTCTATGAATTTTTCTAGGCAGCTGTTTTCTTGTTTATATGCAACTAGATGAGATTTCACAGCTATTTTTTGCGGAGTGTATTAGGGCAGATGTCAGTCACAACTCAAGGCAGATGCAATGAACAGAAAGCATTAGAATTCTCTTCCTGACCCAATGCTTCCATTTTTATACATCTGAGATATAATTAGTAAATGCATTCCTCTCCCTCCCCGTTCACCCATGTAAAAATGATTATTTTCTAACTCTGAACTTTAACCTTCTTGACTGCTGAAATCAAAAGCATTTCTTCAACAGAACATGCAAAATCTCCAGTGGCAGGAACTCAGGGAAAGAAAGATTATTGCTCTTTTTATACATAGATGATTGGCAGAATTTTCCCTTCAGTGGTCAAGAAGCTCCCTCCATCAGTTAATTGGAATGTTTGTAACATAAACAGGAAAGAAACTTAGAAGATTTTTCTATGTAGGGTCCTCTTTCACAAATGTACCAAGATTGCCTTGGGGTAGGTTTGACCATTTAACTTGCTTGAAAAGTAAACACAGAATTTACGAAGTTCAGGCAATTCTTCTATGATCACAGTCTTAACATGGTTGCTCTCAGTGGTTACAATTTTTTTTAAACTTTATAGATTTTGTTTGCTTTTCATAGCCAGATAAGGCACTGGCCCTAGTACTTCTTACTCCAGCTTGCTCACTACTTTTGGCCATTCCTAAAGGTTTTAGGTAGACTAAACTATCTGGGTGACAGCAGGACAACTAAGCCCTAACCCAATCACAGCACAGCAACCCTAACCCTAGTGCTAACCCTAACACCAACCCTAATAACAACTCTAACACTCAGGGGCAGAGACCGGGTGACAACCCGCCGTGACCTCATTGCACATGTCCATGATGTCACCATGCGCGTGCATGATGACATCATTGTGCATGCACGGCCATCTAATTGATGCCTGCCAGCGGCCATCTTGGTGATGGACGCTGGCAGAGAGAGGAGTGCCCGACTTTTTAGAGGGAGTGACACCAAAACGACTGTCAACCAATTTGGTGTCACCCCTCCAATGGTGTCACCTGGATGCAGGCCGCACCCCCTCACCCCCCTTTGTGACGCCACTGCTACCCCTTTCTTTAAAAGAGATGTCATGTGATCGCTGACATGGTGATGAATGGC
The DNA here is from genome assembly GCF_000935625.1 of Nanorana parkeri. NCBI lineage: Eukaryota > Metazoa > Chordata > Amphibia > Anura > Dicroglossidae > Nanorana > Nanorana parkeri. Next base: position 392,535 of record NW_017307679.1, on the reverse strand, counting down.
TTTGTTGATATGAACAAAGTGAAGCCATACAGGATACTGTTTGACATGGCTTAGTATATAAACAAAATCATGTCACACAGTACCAACGTATCACAGCTAAGAGCACTGCCCATTTTAACGTTTTCCTAAAGCACATTTTGCCTAGTAGTGCCACATGGTGAAATTATGTGGCTAATTTCGACTTAATTTTGGCAAATGTGAAATTACTATTTTCACTGCAAAATCAAGTTCAACTAAACTGCTTTCTCATGCCTACTTAGTAGTTATGGGCCAGACTAATGGCACTTGCTGACACTCACCATTGTAGATAGGAGATCTCTTAACAGAACACATTATTTTTCCCCAGTTAAAAAAAGATGCTTAATGAAAAAGGAGACAAAGAACTCTCCCTGCCTTGTTTCTAATTCTCCACTTTTCCGGGGAAAGTGCTGACTGATGAAATGCAGAACATGTAGAAATGGAGGTGGATGAGTGCCTTGGAGAAGCAGCGAGGGGCAAAACACCCATGTTCGGTATGAAAATGAGCTACGCTGGTAGTTTATAAATATGGATGAGGAAATCTACCTGGAATTGATTTGTCAAAGGTTCAGTAAATCCCGTTTAAAAGGCAGCGAACCTGAACTTAGTAACTAATTCAACTGAAGTTTGCACATAAATATACCATAACTTGGGATTTCTTACCCACAGGATTTACCGTGACGCCATAGTAGCAACGAATTCAAACCTTACCCCTAATTATAAATGAGTTTACTTTTAGTATTTATACAACACCACCATGTTCTGCCATACTTTATGATAAATATAAAAATATATTTATATTAGTCTTGTCCTATAACAATGAGAATATACAAATGGAACATTTAAAATATCTGAATGAAGAACTTGTTGCAGGGCAACAGCACAAACTACTGCACCTTTAGGCAGTTCTCATTTGAATGTTAGCCTGCAATCCACAATTTACAGTATTTGTCCTTAATTTTAGAACAAAAAATGGCTTATTAGTACAGTTTTTTTTACACTTCTACATTCTTCACAGAACTCCTTTTTTGTTCTCAGTAATTATATTTTGTAATGTTATTATTTCTAGATGGTCTAAATTATATTTAATTATAGGTTTGAAGTAAAAGAGTATAATTAAAGTGATTTAGTAGTTTCATGGATAATTATATATATATGTTTTCTAACAGTGCAGCCAGTAACATTGTGGAAATTTTACATATTGTTTTTTTTAATAGTTGTCATTTCATGCAAAACAATGCCAATAATTGTGGCCTCACTTTATACACTTATTAGGTTGGAAGTGCAGCACTAAACAAATTATGTCCCAAGGAGTGGAATATCTATTACACAGTTCAGGGTGTTTGCTGGGAAAAAAAATAGCATTTACTTAAAATAAAAGACAGTATGCTGCAGGCTGGAAGCTAAACATAATTAAATGGTTTGTTTTATGCACATGCTTGTAAAATTCCAAACTTTATCCTGACTATTGGTTCAATTAAGGGTTTAAAGTATCCCTAATCTTGCACCAAATTGAAAGCATATATAACATTTGAGGCAAAATTACAGTACTACAGAGCAGGTTGTAATATTGACATTTCCTAGGGGGTTATTCAGTAGGCTGCCTAAGGCATCCTCAGTAACTGAGCCAAACCAAAGTGAGCGGAAGCCTCTTTGGCTATTCACTGCAGCTGCGAACGGCTATTTATAGCCATACATCGGCTGTATTCGGCTCACTTATGTCCCTTCGGCTCAGCCGGACGAGCTGAGGCTGAACTGAAAGGAAGAGCTTGTTTGCCTCAGCCAATGCAACATTTGAATCAGCTGAAGTGAGAGGTCGACTCCTCATTCGGTTTGGTAATTCTGTTTACTACCTCAGAGGTAATGAAGCAGAATGTAAAATGTTATTCTAAACTAACAAAATAAATACAGCGTGGGGTCCCATCTGAAATCATACCAGACCATTTAGGTCTGGTAAGAATGTTAGGGGTGACCCCACGATATAAAAAAAAGCTTGGGGTTCCCCTCCAAAGTTATACCAGAGCCCTTTAGGTCTGGTAGGAATTTTAAAGGGGGACCCAACGCCAAAAAACTGAAAAAAGGGGACCCCCCTAAAATCCCATACCAGACCCTTAATCCGAGCAGTGGCTTGGCAGAGCAGGAAAGGGGGAGACCCACTGTGGGGGTATGCAGGAGAGGGCGCTTATAAAGCTTATAGGACTTATTTAATTAAGGGGGCACCCTGATGCCGCCCCCTTGTAAATGAGTATGTGGTAGTTGTAGTATATACAATGTGTAAAACCAAAGTGATGAGAAGTGTTTCCTTTAGATCTCTCATAAATAGCAGAAAGAAACAAAAGTAAATCTGTTTAAATAAAGCATATTAAAAAAATAAATCAAAATAAATATATATATTGTGGCATTGTGTTATATATATATATATATAAATCACAAAATGAAGTCCGTATTCTTTCAGTCTTTTTCTTTCTCAGACAAATACAGAATAAACAAACAAATAAAAATGAAAACCACCAAAACCAAAAAGAAGTATTAATAATGTAAAACAGTGAAATCCATTGCGTTTTTCAATTGTGTGATGTGCCCAATGAAAATCCAAAGAAATCAGACCTGCCATCCCTTGAGAACGTCTGTATGACGAAACGCGCCGGGGGCAGGCCTACAGTTACGTCACATTTCCAGTCTGAGAAGTCACGGTTTGAGTGACTAGCCGGCTTTTTACTACGTTTTATAGAACATAAGCGCTATTGTGTTATTTTCTGTTCAATAAATCTGTTCAATTTACTACACTATGAGCGGATTCCCCATTTTTTCTTCATCGTCTTGATGGAAAGATAATTTAGGATCCCAGTGAGTTCTGAGGACGGAGATCCCCCGGTTTTCATCCCGGTGAGGTAATCTGTTTTTTCACTTTGGACCTTGGGATGCCAGCGAGCTGCAGGGACGAGAGGACATACAGCTCCGGTTTCTACCTGACGAGACAAACGGCTTATAACATCAGAGTTCTGGTGAGTGCATACCCTCTCTATGGAGAGTGGCAACTGACAATCACCGCTCTCTTCATGGAGAAAACTGTGTGCTGAGCAATCAGTGGTTTGTGATCGCACAGTTCTCGAGCTATAGAGCAGGCGTGTGACAGCTGCAATGTCACACGCTGGCTCAAGCTATTGGGGATAGTACATTTTATTCTCCCAATATTTTCCCTTTGAAGAGGGCTACCAGTAAGTTCACTTTTGTATCTGACCTGCTACTCTGTCTTGGTATGTCCCACTTTGAGAACTGCCCTAGAAAAGTATAAGTTCTTTTCTTTCTGTAAATTGAGTTGTGGCTTGCTGATCTGTCTTGGTATGACCTACTTTGTGAACTACTTGGGAAAGATGTCAATTATTTATAGAAAATGGAGAGGGTAGTCAAAGCTTATCACTTAAATTATCCATATACCATTGTATTACCGATGAGTGTATGCATTTTTGGTGTATTGGCTGGGCCAAAGGCCTAACTTGGCTCACTTTTCCTAAAAGGTGTATTCCTGTAAACCTTTCAGCCTTATCTAGTGCCCTCTTTCCCCAGTAAAATAGAATCCATTAAAACACTTATGTGGTTACACCATACACCTTTATGGTGGAAGCTGTGCCCAACAAAAGGCAAAAAGAGAAGAAAAAAGTACTAAGTACTGCTGGTAGAGTCCCTGTAGCTAATCTTTTCCCCATTGCTGAATAACCATTCTTTGTTCTGCACTGTGTTTCTGTGTGATGGTGGCAATCTTGATAGAGGCAAAGTCTTTGCTCCTTCATTTCAGTGTTCCCCCCTAATGACTGGTGATCTGATGACAGTTGGGGCAATATTAAAAAAGCAGCAGAAGAGGATCAAAAAGAAGCATGGAGATTCTTGCACTTCAAGGCCTCAGGTGCAGCTTCATCTCCTCCAAGCAACACAGTTGTAACATTACCATCACTATCTCACTTTAAATCCCATGAGACTAGTATCTCAACTTACATATATTCAGCTATGAAGCGCAGAAAGTGCAATGCTATTTGTTTTTGTAGGAACTGCTTAGGAAAATAGCATTTCTAGATATTTTCTTTGATGAAAAAACTTTTCATGTTTTCTGTTTAGGCCCATTCTACTGATTTCCTGATTAACGTGTTGGATAATTGCCAAAGGAGTGGGTTTTGAGTCTGATTTGCACAAATGCATTTCGAATATATAACCAAAATTTCAATTACTTGCTCATTTTTACTTTCTGTAAAAATTATTTTGAATTTGTGATATGTAACTAGTAAAATGCAAATTCCGCTCAGTCAGGTTTATTTTTATAATAACAATGTTATGTATTGTAATTTTCTATTGAAATGGCTCCTCTGCTACTCTAGATAGATATATAGTTCACCATTCATTAGTCATATGCTTTTCATTGATCTGCAAGCATTCATTAACTGCTTGCCAAAAGTCTATTAGTTAATAAAATACAAATTAAAGGATTATTAAAGCCTTGCATATGTTTGCATATATCTACTGCTAGCAAGCAGTAGATATATGCAAAAACATTTTAAAAAGTTACCAAAAGGGTTAAAACTTACCTTTGTTCTTGCCATGCGCTTCCGTCCGAAGATCTGAAGATTCTTGGGCAGCCGCAAAGGATCATAGGGCGGGCGCATGCGCAGTAGCAGATATTTGGATGATAGAAGAGGAGAAACACAAGGTAAGTCAATGCACACAGCGTGCACCTGCACAGACTCCGTAGGACAGATAGCGACAGAAGTCAGTGCTGGATCAGAGACCGGCAGCAGCGCTGGAAAACTACTGGAAAGAAGATGATTGGATCAAGAGGCATTATTTAAGGTCCTTACACCAGCATGGGGGGTGGGGCGGATTTAGGCTTTGTATGGGTGCAAAAATGGAAAAAAGGGCCTCAGTCATGAAGGGGTTAAGTTATATTTATTTACAAAGCATGGGCTAGAATAAAAATAACACAGGGACACATAAAAAGGGGCACATTTATACTTACCAGAAAACTATCACTGAAAAGTCAAATCATTGTTAGGCCGATAATGTTTAAAAAAAAAAACAATCTTGTGATTCTAGGTGCCTAAATTGAACCTGTTCGCAGATCACACACACTAAATTATTTACATATTTTGAACAAACAGTAAAAGCTCTAAAACAATTCCTCATTCATCTGTGTATCTATAAGCAATAAAAAGAAATACATCTTCAACACAGGTTATGTTTTTCATGAGATTTCCATGTACATACAGTACATCATGGCTGTGACTGGAAGCCTTTATGAGAAATGTTGTGGTTTTGTAGACTACCCCACACAAACCTATTGTATACTATATTGTATACAGAGTTGAGCAGGAGTGTTCAGCAAACTTCTTGGGAAACTCTACTGAATCTAAAGCCATCTGATTTAGATTCTGATTGACTGTACAAAAGCCCAGTTCATACTATTAATTTTTACTTTTATGGCGGCTATACAGGTTTCAGTGAACCAACACATTGTTGCCATTCTTCATGATACTGTGCAGAAGTTCCGTGAGATCTGGGACCCCTGGATCACTCGTTACGTGTCCCAGGAGTTTGGATGAATGCTGATTTCTCTGCTTGCAACCCTGATGGTAGGGCAGGTTGGCAGAATACCCCAGGTTTTCTTCCCTTGTTTTTTTTTCTCTCCTCTTTTCTCATTTTCTGACATCTATTCTTTTCTACTTCTTCTTCTGCTTCTCTGGTGCTTTTCTTTCTGCTAATCTTATGTATTATCCTTGTCTTTGTGACTCCTACCATTTCCCATGGTGGGTCTGCTTCAAATCTTTACATGGCTTTTGAGCAGACCCACCATCATATAAGCTGTGCCCATTTTAGGGTCCTACCTGAGGCTGCACCTTGGGAAGTTCCTGAAGGTGAGTATTATGTTGTATTTGATGTTGTATACTATTGCATATGGCCCCAAAGCCTTTATGTTATGGTGCTTGTTTCTTTGTAACCTTCAATGACAATTTTTTGATTAAACTATTCTATTTGTGGCAGAACACATTTTGGTCATGATAATGTTAATGGAATTCTGGCTGTTTTTATCATGTTGATTAAGACTAAAGCATACTGGTTTAACTTTGTTTTAACAACTCCACCCATTCTGTTCAGTTTTCTGTTGATGAAAAGGTGGTGGTCTTAGGACTGGTGGACAGTGGCTGTTCATTCTGTACCCAGTGGTGGCTTGGCTACTGTATGTGCATAAGTGCATGCTCCATCTGCCTTAGCTCTGAGAGGGGGCACACTTGGCATCTTTGGCTTGGGTGCCAAAGTACCTTGTTTAATATATTTTTATTGTTTTGTTTCCACAAAAGTACATTTATACAAAAACATTCAGAGATATTGATTTCAAATTGTCTCAGCATTGTACGGTTCGGATCTTTTCCCACCAATTATCACCCTATTCCCACCCTATTATCTGATTTATCAGCACATATGCAAAAGTGCCCATCTGGGCTTACTTAAAAAAACAACAGCTGTGTAATAATAACATTTAATGTTATCAAATATAAAATGTACTAATTTCAAATAATATTGTGTTAAAGGCAAACTGCTAATAATGATACTAATAAAAATAAAGCTGTAATAAAACTTGTAAATTTAATTAGCACCAGTTCATGTAGCATTGGGACTGTGCCTGTCAATCTCATACCAAGCCAATTAGAAAAACTAACCTGTCAGTGAGCTTTAATAATATGTGACAGATTAAGTGATTACATGTAATTAAAGGTAAATCCTATGGGCCAAGTTAAATAGAAGGGATCGCTGGCCCTTTAGTTGAAATTGTTTGATAGGAAAAGATTATTAAAAAGGATGTGATAACAATACAGATTATACAGTATGGAATCTATCTATCTATCTATCTATCTATCTATCTATCTATCTATCTATCTATCTATCATTCTATGAATCATCTAGCATTTTGAGAAGGAGGTCAGCAATGGCAGCCTCTATAAAGTTTCCTTTTAACAATTAACATAATATTTAATCTTAACTTTTTAACGTACAGTAACTCTAAAGTTAACAACCTAACCTCTAACCTAACAATAAAAACCCTAACAGTTGACACAGTCCTAGCACCCAATACTACACCCTCTAGGCCATTAAGAGCAAAATTAGGTCACTTAACCCCCTCCCCCTTATTCCCCCACCAGTATCTACTCAACTCTTACTCATCTCCATTCCACAAGCAACGTGTGATACACAGCACTTCCAGTGAAATATGACTAATTTCCCTTTCCCCATGTGATAGAGCTGGTGCCTCCTAATTGACCCAGCACTTTTACAAAGATTGTCGATTTCATACATCCGTGGATAAATAGTTAGCATGTTAGTCAAATTGAATAAAGGACAATGTAAATAAAGAAGAGTACCAAATATCTTTCTTTGCCCCCTATATAAATATTAAATGACTGGTAACATCCTAGGTGAGATAGAAAAAGAAACCTTGCCGCACTCCTTACCGGGATTCCCATAATATGAAGACAGGTGCTCGAAATGACTGCGGATGGCCCCGCTACATGTAGACAAAAAGGAAGATGTCACCAGCACACCAAACGATGATAAACGCAATCAAGTGCTCATTTATTGACAAATGCTGTCTCTCATTAGCAAGCGCTTTTGGGGCCACATAGGGTCCCCTTCATCAGGCTCAGAGATGACATTGCAGAGATAACACATAGTCATTTATATAGACATACCAATCAGTAAGTGAATTTACAGAACACTCTCATACCCTTGGACGTCATCATGAAGTCAGAATCCTGCCATTTAACATTCAAAAATTGTGTGCTAAACAGTACTGAAAATACCCCACATAATCTGAGATCCAGCTGCAAAAGATAAACAAAACACATCATATTGTGCTCAAACATCACAGAGGACACTCACAGTTAGATGCCCAAAGTCCAGATGGTTCAAGGTCAAACGGACTACATGTGTGGGTAGAGTAAGAAGGGTTACAGCTGGCATGGCCGTTAGCGAAACCGAGTGAGAAGAGCCGCTGGTTACTGCCTGTTGGTGCGGTAACCAGCGGCTCTTCTCACTCGGTTTCGCTAACGGCTGTGTCTTTGCGGGAAGTGTACCTATGGGGGAGGGGTTAACACCTTCTTATTTTTTTGTGGAGCACCAATTTGAAATGCACATATAT